>NW_026611745.1:0-217590 GCF_023638135.1 Falco biarmicus
TGCCTTTCAGCTGCCTACCGGGGTAGTGTAAAAACTACCAACAGAACTCGTTTCTGGCACCTTCCCCGGTGGAGCTGTGCATGGGCTGTGTTTGGAACATTTTGTTACCAGCCGAGTCCAAAATACAGCCGTTCCCCATCTCAGCCCAGAAAGCAGGTAGAACAAGTTTTGTGGTGCCTTTCTCTTGCCTACTGGGGTACTGTAAAAACTACCAACAGAACTCGTTTCTGGCACCTTCCCCGGTGGAGTTGTGCATGGGGTGTGTTTGGAACATTTTGTCACCAGCCGAGTCCAAAATTCAGCGATTCTCCATCTCAGCCCAGAAAGCAGGTACAACAAGTTTTGTGGTGCCTTTCAGCTGCCTACCGGGGGTAGTGTAAAAACTACCAACAGAACTCGTTTCTGGCACCTTTGCCGGTGGAGCTGTGCATGGGGTGTGTTTGGAACATTTTTTCACCAGCCGAGTCCAAAATTCAGCCGTTCCCCATCTCAGCCAGAAAGCAGGTAGAACAAGTTTTGTGGTGCCTTTCAGCTGCCTACCGGGGTAGTGTAAAAACTACCAACAGAACTCGTTTCTGGCACCTTCCTCGGTGGAGTTGTGCATGGGGGTGTGTTTGGAACATTTTGTCACCAGCCGAGTCCAAAATTCAGCTGTTCCCCATCTCAGCCCAGAAAGCAGGTAGAGAAAAACTTTTGTGGTGCCTTTCAGCTGCCTACCGGGGTAGTGTAAAAACTACCAACAGAACTCGTTTCTGGCACCTTCCCCGGTGGAGGTGTGCATGGGGTGTGTTTGGAACATTTTGTTACCAGCCGAGTCCAAACTTCAGCTGATCCCCATCTCAGCCCAGAAAGCAGGTAGAAAAACTTTTGTGGTGCCTTTCAGCTGCCTACCGGGGTAGTGTAGAAACTACCAACAGAACTCGTTTCTGGCACCTTCCTCGGTGGAGTTTTGCATGGGGTGTGTTTGGAACATTTTGTCAGCAGCCGAGTCCAAAACTCAGCTGTTCCCCATCTCAGCCCAGAAAGCAGGTAGAAAAACTTTTGTGGTGCCTTTCAGCTGCCTACCGGGGTAGTGTAAAAACTACCAAGAGAACTCGTTTCTGGCACCTTCCCCGGTGGAAGTGTGCATGGGGTGTGTTTGGAACATTTTGTCACCAGCCGAGTCCAAAATTCAGCTGTTCCCCATCTCAGCCCAGAAAGTAGGTAGAAAAACTTTTGTGGTGCCTTTCAGCTGCCTACCAGGGTAGTGTAAAAACTACCAACAGAACTCGTTTCTGGCACCTTCCCCGGTGGAGGTGTGCATGGGGTGTGTTTGGAACATTTTGTCACCAGCCGAGTCCAAAATTCAGCTGATCCCCATCTCAGCCCAGAAAGCAGGTAGAAAAACTTTTGTGGTGCCTTTCAGCTGCCTACCAGGGTAGTGTAAAAACTACCAACAGAACTCGTTTCTGGCACCTTCCCCGGTGGAGTTGTGCATGGGGTGTGTTTGGAACATTTTGTCACCAGCCGAGTCCAAAATTCAGCTATTCCCCATCTCAGCCCAGAAAGCAGGTAGAACAAGTTTTGTGGTGCCTTTCTCTTGCCTACCGGGGTAGTGTAAAAACTACCAACAGAACTCGTTTCTGGCACCTTCCCCGGTGGAGGTGTGCATGGGGTGTGTTTGGAACATTTTGTCACCAGCCGAGTCCAAAATTCAGCCGTTCCCCATCTCAGCCCAGAAAGCAGGTACAACAAGTTTTGCGGTGCCTTTCAGCTGCCTACCGGGGTACTGTAAAAACTACCAACAGAACTCGTTTCTGGCACCTTCCCCGGTGGAGTTGTGCATGGGGTGTGTTTGGAATATTTTGTCAGCAGCCGAGTCCAAAATTCAGCTGACCCCCATCTCAGCCCAGAAAGCAGGTAGAACAAGTTTTGTGGTGCCTTTCTCTTGCCTACCGGGGTAGTGTAAAAACTACCAACAGAACTCCTTTCTGGCACCTTCCTCGGTAGAGTTGTGCATGGGGTGTGTTTGGAACATTTTGTCACCATCCGAGTCCAAAATTCAGCCGTTCCCCATCTCAGCCCAGAAAGCAGGTAGAAAAACTTTTGTGGTGCCTTTCAGCTACCTACCGGGGTAGTGTATAAACTACCAACAGAACTCGTTTCTGGCACCTTCCCCGGTGGAGTTGTGCATGGGGTGTGTTTGGAACATTTTGTCACCAGCCGAGTCCAAAACTCAGCTGTTCCCCATCTCAGCCCAGAAAGCAGGTAGAAAAACTTTTGTGGTGCCTTTCTCTTGCCTACCGGGGTAGTGTAAAAACTACCAACAGAACTCGTTTCTGGCACCTTCCCCGGTGGAGGTGTGCATGGGGTGTGTTTGGAACATTTTGTCACCAGCCGAGTCCAAAATTCAGCCGTTCCCCGTCTCAGCCCAGAAAGCAGGTAGAACAAGTTTTGTGGTGCCTTTCAGCTGCCTACCGGGGTAGTGTAAAAACTACCAACAGAACTCGTTTCTGGCACCTTCCCCGGTGGAGTTGTGCATGGGGTGTGTTTGGAACATTTTGTCACCAGCCGAGTCCAAAATTCAGCGATTCCCCATCTCAGCCCAGAAAGCAGGTAGAAAAACTTTTGTGGTGCCTTTCAGCTGCCTACCGGGGTAGTGTAAAAACTACCAACAGAACTCGTTTCTGGCACCTTCCCCGGTGGAGTTGTGCATGGGGTGTGTTTGGAACATTTTGTCACCAGCCGAGTCCAAAATTCAGCGATTCTCCATCTCATCCCAGAAAGCAGGTAGAACAAGTTTTGTGGTGCCTTTCTCTTGCCTACCGGGGTAGTGTAAAAACTACCAACAGAACTCGTTTCTGGCACCTTTGCCAGTGAAGGTGTGCATGGGGTGTGTTTGGAACATTTTGTCACCAGCCGAGTCCAAAATTCAGCCGTTCCCCGTCTCAGCCCAGAAAGCAGGTAGAACAAGTTTTGTGGTGCCTTTCAGCTGCCTACCGGGGTAGTGTAAAAACTACCAACAGAACTCGTTTCTGGCACCTTCCCCGGTGGAGTTGTGCATGGGGTGTGTTTGGAACATTTTGTCACCAGCCGAGTCCAAAATTCAGCGATTCCCCATCTCAGCCCAGAAAGCAGGTAGAACAAGTTTTGTGGTGCCTTTCAGCTGCCTACCGGGGTAGTGTAAAAACTACCAACAGAACTCGTTTCTGGCACCTTCCCCGGTGGAGTTGTGCATGGGGTGTGTTTGGAACATTTTGTCACCAGCCGAGTCCAAAATTCAGGGATTCTCCATCTCAGCCCAGAAAGCAGGTAGAACAAGTTTTGTGGTGCCTTTCTCTTGCCTACCGGGGTAGTGTAAAAACTACCAACAGAACTCGTTTCTGGCACCTTTGCCAGTGAAGGTGTGCATGGGGTGTGTTTGGAACATTTTGTCACCAGCCGAGTCCAAAATTCAGCTGTTCCCCATCTCAGCCCAGAAAGCAGGTAGAACAAGTTTTCTGGTGCCTTTCAGCTGCCTACCGGGGTAGTGTAAAAACTACCAACAGAACTCGTTTCTGGCACCTTCCCCGGTGGAGGTGTGCATGGGGTGTGTTTGGAACATTTTGTTACCAGCCGAGTCCAAACTTCAGCTGATCCCCATCTCAGCCCAGAAAGCAGGTAGAACAAGTTTTGTGGTGCCTTTCAGCTGCCTACCGGGGTAGTGTAAAAACTACCAACAGAACTCGTTTCTGGCACCTTCCTCGGTGGAGTTGTGCATGGGGTGTGTTTGGAACATTTTGTCACCAGCCGAGTCCAAAACTCAGCTGTTCCCCATCTCAGCCCAGAAAGCAGGTAGAAAAACTTTTGTGGTGCCTTTCAGCTGCCTACCGGGGTAGTGTAAAAACTACCAACAGAACTCGTTTCTGGCACCTTCCCCGGTGGAGTTGTGCATGGGGTGTGTTTGTAACATTTTGTCACCAGCCGAGTCCAAAACTCAGCTGTTCCCCATCTCAGCCCAGAAAGCAGGTAGAAAAACTTTTGTGGTGCCTTTCAGCTGCCTACCGGGGTAGTGTAAAAACTACCAACAGAACTCGTTTCTGGCACCTTCCCCGGTGGAGCTGTGCATGGGCTGTGTTTGGAACATTTTGTTACCAGCCGAGTCCAAAATACAGCCGTTCCCCATCTCAGCCCAGAAAGCAGGTAGAACAAGTTTTGTGGTGCCTTTCTCTTGCCTACTGGGGTACTGTAAAAACTACCAACAGAACTCGTTTCTGGCACCTTCCCCGGTGGAGTTGTGCATGGGGTGTGTTTGGAACATTTTGTCAGCAGCCGAGTCCAAAATTCAGCGATTCTCCATCTCAGCCCAGAAAGCAGGTACAACAAGTTTTGTGGTGCCTTTCAGCTGCCTACCGGGGTAGTGTAAAAACTACCAACAGAACTCGTTTCTGGCACCTTTGCCGGTGGAGCTGTGCATGGGGTGTGTTTGGAACATTTTTTCACCAGCCGAGTCCAAAATTCAGCCGTTCCCCATCTCAGCCCAGAAAGCAGGTAGAACAAGTTTTGTGGTGCCTTTCAGCTGCCTACCGGGGGTAGTGTAAAAACTACCAACAGAACTCGTTTCTGGCACCTTCCTCGGTGGAGTTGTGCATGGGGTGTGTTTGGAACATTTTGTCAGCAGCCGAGTCCAAAACTCAGCTGTTCCCCATCTCAGCCCAGAAAGCAGGTAGAAAAACTTTTGTGGTGCCTTTCAGCTGCCTACCGGGGTAGTGTAAAAACTACCAAGAGAACTCGTTTCTGGCACCTTCCCCGGTGGAGGTGTGCATGGGGTGTGTTTGGAACATTTTGTCACCAGCCGAGTCCAAAATTCAGCTGTTCCCCATCTCAGCCCAGAAAGCAGGTAGAAAAACTTTTGTGGTGCCTTTCAGCTGCCTACCAGGGTAGTGTAAAAACTACCAACAGAACTCGTTTCTGGCACCTTCCCCGGTGGAGGTGTGCATGGGGTGTGTTTGGAACATTTTGTCACCAGCCGAGTCCAAAATTCAGCTGATCCCCATCTCAGCCCAGAAAGCAGGTAGAAAAACTTTTGTGGTGCCTTTCAGCTGCCTACCAGGGTAGTGTAAAAACTACCAACAGAACTCGTTTCTGGCACCTTCCCCGGTGGAGTTGTGCATGGGGTGTGTTTGGAACATTTTGTCACCAGCCGAGTCCAAAATTCAGCTATTCCCCATCTCAGCCCAGAAAGCAGGTAGAACAAGTTTTGTGGTGCCTTTCTCTTGCCTACCGGGGTAGTGTAAAAACTACCAACAGAACTCGTTTCTGGCACCTTCCCCGGTGGAGGTGTGCATGGGGTGTGTTTGGAACATTTTGTCACCAGCCGAGTCCAAAATTCAGCCGTTCCCCATCTCAGCCCAGAAAGCAGGTACAACAAGTTTTGCGGTGCCTTTCAGCTGCCTACCGGGGTACTGTAAAAACTACCAACAGAACTCGTTTCTGGCACCTTCCCCGGTGGAGTTGTGCATGGGGTGTGTTTGGAATATTTTGTCAGCAGCCGAGTCCAAAATTCAGCTGACCCCCATCTCAGCCCAGAAAGCAGGTAGAACAAGTTTTGTGGTGCCTTTCTCTTGCCTACCGGGGTAGTGTAAAAACTACCAACAGAACTCCTTTCTGGCACCTTCCTCGGTAGAGTTGTGCATGGGGTGTGTTTGGAACATTTTGTCACCATCCGAGTCCAAAATTCAGCCGTTCCCCATCTCAGCCCAGAAAGCAGGTAGAAAAACTTTTGTGGTGCCTTTCAGCTACCTACCGGGGTAGTGTATAAACTACCAACAGAACTCGTTTCTGGCACCTTCCCCGGTGGAGTTGTGCATGGGGTGTGTTTGGAACATTTTGTCACCAGCCGAGTCCAAAACTCAGCTGTTCCCCATCTCAGCCCAGAAAGCAGGTAGAAAAACTTTTGTGGTGCCTTTCTCTTGCCTACCGGGGTAGTGTAAAAACTACCAACAGAACTCGTTTCTGGCACCTTCCCCGGTGGAGGTGTGCATGGGGTGTGTTTGGAACATTTTGTCACCAGCCGAGTCCAAAATTCAGCCGTTCCCCGTCTCAGCCCAGAAAGCAGGTAGAACAAGTTTTGTGGTGCCTTTCAGCTGCCTACCGGGGTAGTGTAAAAACTACCAACAGAACTCGTTTCTGGCACCTTCCCCGGTGGAGTTGTGCATGGGGTGTGTTTGGAACATTTTGTCACCAGCCGAGTCCAAAATTCAGCGATTCCCCATCTCAGCCCAGAAAGCAGGTAGAAAAACTTTTGTGGTGCCTTTCAGCTGCCTACCGGGGTAGTGTAAAAACTACCAACAGAACTCGTTTCTGGCACCTTCCCCGGTGGAGTTGTGCATGGGGTGTGTTTGGAACATTTTGTCACCAGCCGAGTCCAAAATTCAGCGATTCTCCATCTCATCCCAGAAAGCAGGTAGAACAAGTTTTGTGGTGCCTTTCAGATGCCTACCGGGGTAGTGTAAAAACTACCAACAGAACTCGTTTCTGGCACCTTTGCCAGTGAAGGTGTGCATGGGGTGTGTTTGGAACATTTTGTCACCAGCCGAGTCCAAAATTCAGCTGTTCCCCATCTCAGCCCAGAAAGCAGGTAGAACAAGTTTTGTGGTGCCTTTCAGCTGCCTACCGGGGTAGTGTAAAAACTACCAACAGAACTCGTTTCTGGCACCTTCCCCGGTGGAGTTGGCATGGCGTGTGTTTGGAACATTTTGTTACCAGCCGAGTCCAAACTTCAGCTGATCCCCATCTCAGCCCAGAAAGCAGGTAGAACAAGTTTTGTGGTGCCTTTCAGCTGCCTACCGGGGTAGTGTAAAAACTACCAACAGAACTCGTTTCTGGCACCTTCCTCGGTAGAGTTGTGCATGGGGTGTGTTTGGAACATTTTGTCAGCAGCCGAGTCCAAAACTCAGCTGTTCCCCATCTCAGCCCAGAAAGCAGGTAGAAAAACTTTTGTGGTGCCTTTCAGCTGCCTACCGGGGTAGTGTAAAAACTACCAACAGAACTCGTTTCTGGCACCTTCCCCGGTGGAGGTGTGCATGGGGTGTGTTTGGAACATTCTGTCACCAGCCGAGTCCAAAATTCAGCCGTTCCCCGTCTCAGCCCAGAAAGCAGGTAGAACAAGTTTTGTGGTGCCTTTCTCTTGCCTACCGGGGTAGTGTAAAAACTACCAACAGAACTCGTTTCTGCCACCTTCCCCGGTGGAGGTGTGCATGGGGTGTGTTTGGAACATTTTGTCACCAGCCGAGTCCAAAATTCAGCGATTCTCCATCTCAGCCCAGAAAGCAGGTACAACAAGTTTTGTGGTGCCTTTCAGCTGCCTACCGGGGTAGTGTAAAAACTACCAACAGAACTCGTTTCTGGCACCTTCCCCGGTGGAGTTGTGCATGGGGTGTGTTTGGAACATTTTGTCACCAGCCGAGTCCAAAATTCAGCCGTTCCCCATCTCAGCCCAGAAAGCAGGTAGAACAAGTTTTGCGGTGCCTTTCAGCTGCCTACCGGGGTAGTGTAAAAACTACCAACAGAACTCGTTTCTGGCACCTTCCCCGGTGGAGTTGTGCATGGGGTGTGTTTGGAACATTTTGTCACCAGCCGAGTCCAAAATTCAGGGATTCTCCATCTCATCCCAGAAAGCAGGTACAACAAGTTTTGTGGTGCCTTTCTCTTGCCTACCGGGGTAGTGTAAAAACTACCAACCGAACTCGTTTCTGGCACCTTTGCCAGTGAAGGTGTGCATGGGGTGTGTTTGGAACATTTTGTCACCAGCCGAGTCCAAAATTCAGCTGTTCCCCATCTCAGCCCAGAAAGCAGGTAGAACAAGTTTTGTGGTGCCTTTCAGCTGCCTACCGGGGTAGTGTAAAAACTACCAACAGAACTCGTTTCTGGCACCTTCCTCGGTGGAGTTGTGCATGGGGTGTGTTTGGAACATTTTGTCAGCAGCCGAGTCCAAAACTCAGCTGTTCCCCATCTCAGCCCAGAAAGCAGGTAGAAAAACTTTTGTGGTGCCTTTCAGCTGCCTACCGGGGTAGTGTAAAAACTACCAACAGAACTCGTTTCTGGCACCTTCCCCGGTGGAGGTGTGCATGGGGTGTGTTTGGAACATTTTGTCACCAGCCGAGTCCAAAATTCAGCTGTTCCCCATCTCAGCCCAGAAAGCAGGTAGAAAAACTTTTGTGGTGCCTTTCAGCTGCCTACCAGGGTAGTGTAAAAACTACCAACAGAACTCGTTTCTGGCACCTTCCCCGGTGGAGGTGTGCATGGGGTGTGTTTGGAACATTTTGTCACCAGCCGAGTCCAAAATTCAGCTGATCCCCATCTCAGCCCAGAAAGCAGGTAGAAAAACTTTTGTGGTGCCTTTCAGCTGCCTACCAGGGTAGTGTAAAAACTACCAACAGAACTCGTTTCTGGCACCTTCCCCGGTGGAGTTGTGCATGGGGTGTGTTTGGAACATTTTGTCACCAGCCGAGTCCAAAATTCAGCTATTCCCCATCTCAGCCCAGAAAGCAGGTAGAACAAGTTTTGTGGTGCCTTTCAGCTGCCTACCGGGGTAGTGTAAAAACTACCAACAGAACTCGTTTCTGGCACCTTCCCCGGTGGAGGTGTGCATGGGGTGTGTTTGGAACATTTTGTCACCAGCCGAGTCCAAAATTCAGCCGTTCCCCGTCTCAGCCCAGAAAGCAGGTACAACAAGTTTTGCGGTGCCTTTCAGCTGCCTACCGGGGTAGTGTAAAAACTACCAACAGAACTCGTTTCTGGCACCTTCCCCGGTGGAGTTGTGCATGGGGTGTGTTTGGAATATTTTGTCAGCAGCCGAGTCCAAAATTCAGCTGACCCCCATCTCAGCCCAGAAAGCAGGTAGAACAAGTTTTGTGGTGCCTTTCAGCTGCCTACCGGGGTAGTGTAAAAACTACCAACAGAACTCGTTTCTGGCACCTTCCTCGGTAGAGTTGTGCATGGGGTGTGTTTGGAACATTTTGTCAGCAGCCGAGTCCAAAATTCAGCCGTTCCCCATCTCAGCCCAGAAAGCAGGTAGAACAAGTTTTGTAGTGCCTTTCAGCTGCCTACCGGGGTAGTGTAAAAACTACCAACAGAACTCGTTTCTGGCACCTTCCCCGGTGGAGTTGTGCATGGGGTGTGTTTGGAACATTTTGTCACCAGCCGAGTCCAAAATTCAGCTATTCCACATCTCAGCCCAGAAAGCAGGTAGAACAAGTTTTGTGGTGCCTTTCTCTTGCCTACCGGGGTAGTGTAAAAACTACCAACAGAACTCGTTTCTGGCACCTTCCCCGGTGGAGTTGTGCATGGGGTGTGTTTGGAACATTTTGTCAGCAGCCGAGTCCAAAATTCAGCGATTCCCCATCTCAGCCCAGAAAGCAGGTAGAACAAGTTTTGTGGTGCCTTTCTCTTGCCTACCGGGGTAGTGTAAAAACTACCAACAGAACTCGTTTCTGGCACCTTCCCCGGTGGAGGTGTGCATGGGGTGTGTTTGGAACATTTTTTCACCAGCCGAGTCCAAAATTCAGCCGTTCCCCATCTCAGCCCAGAAAGCAGGTAGAAAAACTTTTGTGGTGCCTTTCAGCTACCTACCGGGGTAGTGTATAAACTACCAACAGAACTCGTTTCTGGCACCTTCCCCGGTGGAGTTGTGCATGGGGTGTGTTTGGAACATTTTGTCACCAGCCGAGTCCAAAACTCAGCTGTTCCCCATCTCAGCCCAGAAAGCAGGTAGAACAAGTTTTGTGGTGCCTTTCTCTTGCCTACCGGGGTAGTGTAAAAACTACCAACAGAACTCGTTTCTGGCACCTTTGCCAGTTAAGGTGTGCATGGGGTGTGTTTGGAACATTTTGTCACCAGCCGAGTCCAAAATTCAGCTGTTCCCCATCTCAGCCCAGAAAGCAGGTAGAACAAGTTTTCTGGTGCCTTTCAGCTGCCTACCGGGGTAGTGTAAAAACTACCAACAGAACTCGTTTCTGGCACCTTCCTCGGTAGAGTTGTGCATGGGGTGTGTTTGGAACATTTTGTCACCATCCGAGTCCAAAATTCAGCCGTTCCCCATCTCAGCCCAGAAAGCAGGTAGAACAAGTTTTGTGGTGCCTTTCAGCTGCCTACCGGGGGTAGTGTAAAAACTACCAACAGAACTCGTTTCTGGCACCTTCCCCGGTGGAGGTGTGCATGGGGTGTGTTTGGAACATTTTTTCACCAGCCGAGTCCAAAATTCAGCCGTTCCCCGTCTCAGCCCAGAAAGCAGGTAGAACAAGTTTTGTGGTGCCTTTCAGCAGCCTACCGGGGTAGTGTAAAAACTACCAACAGAACTCGTTTCTGGCACCTTCCCCGGTGGAGTTGTGCATGGGGTGTGTTTGGAACATTTTGTCACCAGCCGAGTCCAAAACTCAGCTGTTCCCCATCTCAGCCCAGAAAGCAGGTAGAAAAACTTTTGTGGTGCCTTTCAGCTGCCTACCGGGGTAGTGTAAAAACTACCAACAGAACTCGTTTCTGGCACCTTCCCCGGTGGAGGTGTGCATGGGGTGTGTTTGGAACATTTTTTCACCAGCCGAGTCCAAAATTCAGCCGTTCCCCATCTCAGCCCAGAAAGCAGGTAGAACAAGTTTTGTGGTGCCTTTCTCTTGCCTACTGGGGTACTGTAAAAACTACCAACAGAACTCGTTTCTGGCACCTTCCCCGGTGGAGTTGTGCATGGGGTGTGTTTGGAACATTTTGTCAGCAGCCGAGTCCAAAATTCAGCGATTCTCCATCTCAGCCCAGAAAGCAGGTACAACAAGTTTTGTGGTGCCTTTCAGCTGCCTACCGGGGTAGTGTAAAAACTACCAACAGAACTCGTTTCTGGCACCTTTGCCGGTGGAGCTGTGCATGGGGTGTGTTTGGAACATTTTTTCACCAGCCGAGTCCAAAATTCAGCCGTTCCCCATCTCAGCCCAGAAAGCAGGTAGAACAAGTTTTGTGGTGCCTTTCAGCTGCCTACCGGGGTAGTGTAAAAACTACCAACAGAACTCGTTTCTGGCACCTTCCCCGGTGGAGTTGTGCATGGGGTGTGTTTGGAACATTTTGTCACCAGCCGAGTCCAAAATTCAGCGATTCCCCATCTCAGCCCAGAAAGCAGGTAGAAAAACTTTTGTGGTGCCTTTCAGCTGCCTACCGGGGTAGTGTAAAAACTACCAACAGAACTCGTTTCTGGCACCTTCCCCGGTGGAGTTGTGCATGGGGTGTGTTTGGAACATTTTGTCACCAGCCGAGTCCAAAATTCAGGGATTCTCCATCTCAGCCCAGAAAGCAGGTAGAACAAGTTTTGTGGTGCCTTTCTCTTGCCTACCGGGGTAGTGTAAAAACTACCAACAGAACTCGTTTCTGGCACCTTTGCCAGTGAAGGTGTGCATGGGGTGTGTTTGGAACATTTTGTCACCAGCCGAGTCCAAACTTCAGCTGATCCCCATCTCAGCCCAGAAAGCAGGTAGAACAAGTTTTCTGGTGCCTTTCAGCTGCCTACCGGGGTAGTGTAAAAACTACCAACAGAACTCGTTTCTGGCACCTTCCTCGGTGGAGTTGTGCATGGGGTGTGTTTGGAACATTTTGTCAGCAGCCGAGTCCAAAACTCAGCTGTTCCCCATCTCAGCCCAGAAAGCAGGTAGAAAAACTTTTGTGGTGCCTTTCAGCTGCCTACCGGGGTAGTGTAAAAACTACCAACAGAACTCGTTTCTGGCACCTTCCCCGGTGGAGGTGTGCATGGGGTGTGTTTGGAACATTTTGTCACCAGCCGAGTCCAAAATTCAGCTGTTCCCCATCTCAGCCCAGAAAGCAGGTAGAAAAACTTTTGTGGTGCCTTTCAGCTGCCTACCAGGGTAGTGTAAAAACTACCAACAGAACTCGTTTCTGGCACCTTCCCCGGTGGAGGTGTGCATGGGGTGTGTTTGGAACATTTTGTCACCAGCCGAGTCCAAAATTCAGCTGATCCCCATCTCAGCCCAGAAAGCAGGTAGAAAAACTTTTGTGGTGCCTTTCAGCTGCCTACCAGGGTAGTGTAAAAACTACCAACAGAACTCGTTTCTGGCACCTTCCCCGGTGGAGTTGTGCATGGGGTGTGTTTGGAACATTTTGTCACCAGCCGAGTCCAAAATTCAGCTATTCCCCATCTCAGCCCAGAAAGCAGGTAGAACAAGTTTTGTGGTGCCTTTCAGCTGCCTACCGGGGTAGTGTAAAAACTACCAACAGAACTCGTTTCTGGCACCTTCCCCGGTGGAGGTGTGCATGGGGTGTGTTTGGAACATTTTGTCACCAGCCGAGTCCAAAATTCAGCCGTTCCCCGTCTCAGCCCAGAAAGCAGGTACAACAAGTTTTGCGGTGCCTTTCAGCTGCCTACCGGGGTAGTGTAAAAACTACCAACAGAACTCGTTTCTGGCACCTTCCCCGGTGGAGTTGTGCATGGGGTGTGTTTGGAATATTTTGTCAGCAGCCGAGTCCAAAATTCAGCTGACCCCCATCTCAGCCCAGAAAGCAGGTAGAACAAGTTTTGTGGTGCCTTTCAGCTGCCTACCGGGGTAGTGTAAAAACTACCAACAGAACTCGTTTCTGGCACCTTCCTCGGTAGAGTTGTGCATGGGGTGTGTTTGGAACATTTTGTCAGCAGCCGAGTCCAAAATTCAGCCGTTCCCCATCTCAGCCCAGAAAGCAGGTAGAACAAGTTTTGTAGTGCCTTTCAGCTGCCTACCGGGGTAGTGTAAAAACTACCAACAGAACTCGTTTCTGGCACCTTCCCCGGTGGAGTTGTGCATGGGGTGTGTTTGGAACATTTTGTCACCAGCCGAGTCCAAAATTCAGCTATTCCACATCTCAGCCCAGAAAGCAGGTAGAACAAGTTTTGTGGTGCCTTTCTCTTGCCTACCGGGGTAGTGTAAAAACTACCAACAGAACTCGTTTCTGGCACCTTCCCCGGTGGAGTTGTGCATGGGGTGTGTTTGGAACATTTTGTCAGCAGCCGAGTCCAAAATTCAGCGATTCCCCATCTCAGCCCAGAAAGCAGGTAGAACAAGTTTTGTGGTGCCTTTCTCTTGCCTACCGGGGTAGTGTAAAAACTACCAACAGAACTCGTTTCTGGCACCTTCCCCGGTGGAGGTGTGCATGGGGTGTGTTTGGAACATTTTTTCACCAGCCGAGTCCAAAATTCAGCCGTTCCCCATCTCAGCCCAGAAAGCAGGTAGAAAAACTTTTGTGGTGCCTTTCAGCTACCTACCGGGGTAGTGTATAAACTACCAACAGAACTCGTTTCTGGCACCTTCCCCGGTGGAGTTGTGCATGGGGTGTGTTTGGAACATTTTGTCACCAGCCGAGTCCAAAACTCAGCTGTTCCCCATCTCAGCCCAGAAAGCAGGTAGAAAAACTTTTGTGGTGCCTTTCAGCTGCCTACCGGGGTAGTGTAAAAACTACCAACAGAACTCGTTTCTGGCACCTTCCCCGGTGGAGGTGTGCATGGGGTGTGTTTGGAACATTTTGTCACCAGCCGAGTCCAAAATTCAGCGATTCCCCATCTCAGCCCAGAAAGCAGGTAGAACAAGTTTTGTGGTGCCTTTCAGCTGCCTACCGGGGTAGTGTAAAAACTACCAAAAACCTCGTTTCTGGCACCTTCCCCGGTGGAGTTGTGCATGGGGTGTGTTTGGAACATTTTGTCACCAGCCGAGTCCAAAATTCAGCCGTTCCCCATCTCAGCCCAGAAAGCAGGTAGAACAAGTTTTGTGGTGCCTTTCAGCTGCCTACCGGGGTAGTGTAAAAACTACCAACAGAACTCGTTTCTGGCACCTTCCTCGGTAGAGTTGTGCATGGGGTGTGTTTGGAACATTTTGTCACCATCCGAGTCCAAAATTCAGCCGTTCCCCATCTCAGCCCAGAAAGCAGGTAGAACAAGTTTTGTAGTGCCTTTCAGCTGCCTACCGGGGTAGTGTAAAAACTACCAACAGAACTCGTTTCTGGCACCTTCCCCGGTGGAGTTGTGCATGGGGTGTGTTTGGAACATTTTGTCACCAGCCGAGTCCAAAATTCAGCTATTCCACATCTCAGCCCAGAAAGCAGGTAGAACAAGTTTTGTGGTGCCTTTCTCTTGCCTACCGGGGTAGTGTAAAAACTACCAACAGAACTCGTTTCTGGCACCTTCCCCGGTGGAGTTGTGCATGGGGTGTGTTTGGAACATTTTGTCAGCAGCCGAGTCCAAAATTCAGCGATTCCCCATCTCAGCCCAGAAAGCAGGTAGAACAAGTTTTGTGGTGCCTTTCTCTTGCCTACCGGGGTAGTGTAAAAACTACCAACAGAACTTGTTTCTGGCACCTTCCCCGGTGGAGGTGTGCATGGGGTGTGTTTGGAACATTTTGTCAGCAGCCGAGTCCAAAATTCAGCCGTTCCCCATCTCAGCCCAGAAAGCAGGTAGAACAAGTTTTGTAGTGCCTTTCAGCTGCCTACCGGGGTAGTGTAAAAACTACCAACAGAACTCGTTTCTGGCACCTTCCCCGGTGGAGTTGTGCATGGGGTGTGTTTGGAACATTTTGTCACCAGCCGAGTCCAAAATTCAGCTATTCCACATCTCAGCCCAGAAAGCAGGTAGAACAAGTTTTGTGGTGCCTTTCTCTTGCCTACCGGGGTAGTGTAAAAACTACCAACAGAACTCGTTTCTGGCACCTTCCCCGGTGGAGTTGTGCATGGGGTGTGTTTGGAACATTTTGTCACCAGCCGAGTCCAAAATTCAGCGATTCCCCATCTCAACCCAGAAAGCAGGTAGAACAAGTTTTGTGGTGCCTTTCTCTTGCCTACCGGGGTAGTGTAAAAACTACCAACAGAACTCGTTTCTGGCACCTTCCCCGGTGGAGGTGTGCATGGGGTGTGTTTGGAACATTTTTTCACCAGCCGAGTCCAAAATTCAGCCGTTCCCCATCTCAGCCCAGAAAGCAGGTAGAAAAACTTTTGTGGTGCCTTTCAGCTACCTACCGGGGTAGTGTATAAACTACCAACAGAACTCGTTTCTGGCACCTTCCCCGGTGGAGTTGTGCATGGGGTGTGTTTGGAACATTTTGTCACCAGCCGAGTCCAAAAGTCAGCGATTCCCCATCTCAGCCCAGAAAGCAGGTAGAACAAGTTTTGTGGTGCCTTTCAGCTGCCTACCGGGGTAGTGTAAAAACTACCAACAGAACTCGTTTCTGGCACCTTCCCCGGTGGAGGTGTGCATGGGGTGTGTTTGGAACATTTTGTCAGCAGCCGAGTCCAAAATTCAGCGATTCCCCATCTCAGCCCAGAAAGCAGGTAGAACAAGTTTTGTGGTGCCTTTCTCTTGCCTACCGGGGTAGTGTAAAAACTACCAACAGAACTCGTTTCTGGCACCTTCCCCGGTGGAGGTGTGCATGGGGTGTGTTTGGAACATTTTGTCACCAGCCGAGTCCAAAATTCAGCGATTCCCCATCTCAGCCCAGAAAGCAGGTAGAACAAGTTTTGTGGTGCCTTTCTCTTGCCTACCGGGGTAGTGTAAAAACTACCAACAGAACTCGTTTCTGGCACCTTCCCCGGTGGAGGTGTGCATGGGGTGTGTTTGGAACATTTTGTCACCAGCCGAGTCCAAAATTCAGGGATTCTCCATCTCAGCCCAGAAAGCAGGTAGAAAAACTTTTGTGGTGCCTTTCAGCTACCTACCGGGGTAGTGTATAAACTACCAACAGAACTCGTTTCTGGCACCTTCCCCGGTGGAGTTGTGCATGGGGTGTGTTTGGAACATTTTGTCACCAGCCGAGTCCAAAACTCAGCTGTTCCCCATCTCAGCCCAGAAAGCAGGTAGAAAAACTTTTGTGGTGCCTTTCAGCTGCCTACCGGGGTAGTGTAAAAACTACCAACAGAACTCGTTTCTGGCACCTTCCCCGGTGGAGGTGTGCATGGGGTGTGTTTGGAACATTTTGTCAGCAGCCGAGTCCAAAATTCAGCGATTCCCCATCTCAGCCCAGAAAGCAGGTAGAACAAGTTTTGTGGTGCCTTTCTCTTGCCTACCGGGGTAGTGTAAAAACTACCAACAGAACTCGTTTCTGGCACCTTCCCCGGTGGAGGTGTGCATGGGGTGTGTTTGGAACATTTTGTCACCAGCCGAGTCCAAAATTCAGCGATTCCCCATCTCAGCCCAGAAAGCAGGTAGAACAAGTTTTGTGGTGCCTTTCTCTTGCCTACCGGGGTAGTGTAAAAACTACCAACAGAACTCGTTTCTGGCACCTTCCCCGGTGGAGGTGTGCATGGGGTGTGTTTGGAACATTTTGTCACCAGCCGAGTCCAAAATTGAGGGATTCTCCATCTCAGCCCAGAAAGCAGGTAGAAAAACTTTTGTGGTGCCTTTCAGCTACCTACCGGGGTAGTGTATAAACTACCAACAGAACTCGTTTCTGGCACCTTCCCCGGTGGAGTTGTGCATGGGGTGTGTTTGGAACATTTTGTCACCAGCCGAGTCCAAAATTCAGCGATTCCCCATCTCAGCCCAGAAAGCAGGTAGAACAAGTTTTGTGGTGCCTTTCAGCTGCCTACCGGGGTAGTGTAAAAACTACCAACAGAACTCGTTTCTGGCACCTTCCCCGGTGGAGGTGTGCATGGGGTGTGTTTGGAACATTTTGTCAGCAGCCGAGTCCAAAATTCAGCGATTCCCCATCTCAGCCCAGAAAGCAGGTAGAACAAGTTTTGTGGTGCCTTTCTCTTGCCTACCGGGGTAGTGTAAAAACTACCAACAGAACTCGTTTCTGGCACCTTCCCCGGTGGAGGTGTGCATGGGGTGTGTTTGGAACATTTTGTCACCAGCCGAGTCCAAAATTCAGCGATTCCCCATCTCAGCCCAGAAAGCAGGTAGAACAAGTTTTGTGGTGCCTTTCTCTTGCCTACCGGGGTAGTGTAAAAACTACCAACAGAACTCGTTTCTGGCACCTTCCCCGGTGGAGGTGTGCATGGGGTGTGTTTGGAACATTTTGTCACCAGCCGAGTCCAAAATTCAGGGATTCTCCATCTCAGCCCAGAAAGCAGGTAGAACAAGTTTTGTGGTGCCTTTCAGCTACCTACCGGGGTAGTGTATAAACTACCAACAGAACTCGTTTCTGGCACCTTCCCCGGTGGAGTTGTGCATGGGGTGTGTTTGGAACATTTTGTCACCAGCCGAGTCCAAAACTCAGCTGTTCCCCATCTCAGCCCAGAAAGCAGGTAGAAAAACTTTTGTGGTGCCTTTCAGCTGCCTACCGGGGTAGTGTAAAAACTACCAACAGAACTCGTTTCTGGCACCTTCCCCGGTGGAGGTGTGCATGGGGTGTGTTTGGAACATTTTGTCAGCAGCCGAGTCCAAAATTCAGCGATTCCCCATCTCAGCCCAGAAAGCAGGTAGAACAAGTTTTGTGGTGCCTTTCTCTTGCCTACCGGGGTAGTGTAAAAACTACCAACAGAACTCGTTTCTGGCACCTTCCCCGGTGGAGGTGTGCATGGGGTGTGTTTGGAACATTTTGTCACCAGCCGAGTCCAAAATTCAGCGATTCCCCATCTCAGCCCAGAAAGCAGGTAGAAAAACTTTTGTGGTGCCTTTCAGCTGCCTACCGGGGTAGTGTAAAAACTACCAACAGAACTCGTTTCTGGCACCTTCCCCGGTGGAGTTGTGCATGGGGTGTGTTTGGAACATTTTGTCACCAGCCGAGTCCAAAATTCAGCTATTCCACATCTCAGCCCAGAAAGCAGGTAGAACAAGTTTTGTGGTGCCTTTCTCTTGCCTACCGGGGTAGTGTAAAAACTACCAACAGAACTCGTTTCTGGCACCTTCCCCGGTGGAGTTGTGCATGGGGTGTGTTTGGAACATTTTGTCACCAGCCGAGTCCAAAATTCAGCGATTCCCCATCTCAACCCAGAAAGCAGGTAGAACAAGTTTTGTGGTGCCTTTCTCTTGCCTACCGGGGTAGTGTAAAAACTACCAACAGAACTCGTTTCTGGCACCTTCCCCGGTGGAGGTGTGCATGGGGTGTGTTTGGAACATTTTGTCACCAGCCGAGTCCAAAATTCAGCCGTTCCCCATCTCAGCCCAGAAAGCAGGTAGAAAAACTTTTGTGGTGCCTTTCAGCTACCTACCGGGGTAGTGTATAAACTACCAACAGAACTCGTTTCTGGCACCTTCCCCGGTGGAGTTGTGCATGGGGTGTGTTTGGAACATTTTGTCACCAGCCGAGTCCAAAACTCAGCTGTTCCCCATCTCAGCCCAGAAAGCAGGTAGAAAAACTTTTGTGGTGCCTTTCAGCTGCCTACCGGGGTAGTGTAAAAACTACCAACAGAACTCGTTTCTGGCACCTTCCCCGGTGGAGGTGTGCATGGGGTGTGTTTGGAACATTTTGTCAGCAGCCGAGTCCAAAATTCAGCGATTCCCCATCTCAGCCCAGAAAGCAGGTAGAACAAGTTTTGTGGTGCCTTTCTCTTGCCTACCGGGGTAGTGTAAAAACTACCAACAGAACTCGTTTCTGGCACCTTCCCCGGTGGAGGTGTGCATGGGGTGTGTTTGGAACATTTTGTCACCAGCCGAGTCCAAAATTCAGCGATTCCCCATCTCAGCCCAGAAAGCAGGTAGAACAAGTTTTGTGGTGCCTTTCTCTTGCCTACCGGGGTAGTGTAAAAACTACCAACAGAACTCGTTTCTGGCACCTTCCCCGGTGGAGGTGTGCATGGGGTGTGTTTGGAACATTTTGTCACCAGCCGAGTCCAAAATTCAGGGATTCTCCATCTCAGCCCAGAAAGCAGGTAGAAAAACTTTTGTGGTGCCTTTCAGCTACCTACCGGGGTAGTGTATAAACTACCAACAGAACTCGTTTCTGGCACCTTCCCCGGTGGAGTTGTGCATGGGGTGTGTTTGGAACATTTTGTCACCAGCCGAGTCCAAAACTCAGCTGTTCCCCATCTCAGCCCAGAAAGCAGGTAGAAAAACTTTTGTGGTGCCTTTCAGCTGCCTACCGGGGTAGTGTAAAAACTACCAACAGAACTCGTTTCTGGCACCTTCCCCGGTGGAGGTGTGCATGGGGTGTGTTTGGAACATTTTGTCACCAGCCGAGTCCAAAATTCAGCGATTCCCCATCTCAGCCCAGAAAGCAGGTAGAACAAGTTTTGTGGTGCCTTTCAGCTGCCTACCGGGGGTAGTGTAAAAACTACCAACAGAACTCGTTTCTGGCACCTTCCCCGGTGGAGGTGTGCATGGGGTGTGTTTGGAACATTTTGTCACCAGCCGAGTCCAAAATTCAGCGATTCCCCATCTCAGCCCAGAAAGCAGGTAGAACAAGTTTTGTGGTGCCTTTCTCTTGCCTACCGGGGTAGTGTAAAAACTACCAACAGAACTCGTTTCTGGCACCTTCCCCGGTGGAGGTGTGCATGGGGTGTGTTTGGAACATTTTGTCACCAGCCGAGTCCAAAATTGAGGGATTCTCCATCTCAGCCCAGAAAGCAGGTAGAAAAACTTTTGTGGTGCCTTTCAGCTACCTACCGGGGTAGTGTATAAACTACCAACAGAACTCGTTTCTGGCACCTTCCCCGGTGGAGTTGTGCATGGGGTGTGTTTGGAACATTTTGTCACCAGCCGAGTCCAAAACTCAGCCGTTCCCCATCTCAGCCCAGAAAGCAGGTAGAAAAACTTTTGTGGTGCCTTTCAGCTGCCTACCGGGGTAGTGTAAAAACTACCAACAGAACTCGTTTCTGGCACCTTCCCCGGTGGAGGTGTGCATGGGGTGTGTTTGGAACATTTTGTCAGCAGCCGAGTCCAAAATTCAGCGATTCCCCATCTCAGCCCAGAAAGCAGGTAGAACAAGTTTTGTGGTGCCTTTCTCTTGCCTACCGGGGGTAGTGTAAAAACTACCAACAGAACTCGTTTCTGGCACCTTCCCCGGTGGAGGTGTGCATGGGGTGTGTTTGGAACATTTTGTCACCAGCCGAGTCCAAAATTCAGCTGTTCCCCATCTCAGCCCAGAAAGCAGGTAGAACAAGTTTTGTGGTGCCTTTCTCTTGCCTACCGGGGTAGTGTAAAAACTACCAACAGAACTCGTTTCTGGCACCTTCCCCGGTGGAGGTGTGCATGGGGTGTGTTTGGAACATTTTGTCACCAGCCGAGTCCAAAATTCAGGGATTCTCCATCTCAGCCCAGAAAGCAGGTAGAACAAGTTTTGTGGTGCCTTTCAGCTACCTACCGGGGTAGTGTATAAACTACCAACAGAACTCGTTTCTGGCACCTTCCCCGGTGGAGTTGTGCATGGGGTGTGTTTGGAACATTTTGTCAGCAGCCGAGTCCAAAACTCAGCTGTTCCCCATCTCAGCCCAGAAAGCAGGTAGAAAAACTTTTGTGGTGCCTTTCAGCTGCCTACCGGGGTAGTGTAAAAACTACCAACAGAACTCGTTTCTGGCACCTTCCCCGGTGGAGGTGTGCATGGGGTGTGTTTGGAACATTTTGTCAGCAGCCGAGTCCAAAATTCAGCGATTCCCCATCTCAGCCCAGAAAGCAGGTAGAACAAGTTTTGTGGTGCCTTTCTCTTGCCTACCGGGGTAGTGTAAAAACTACCAACAGAACTCGTTTCTGGCACCTTCCCCGGTGGAGGTGTGCATGGGGTGTGTTTGGAACATTTTGTCACCAGCCGAGTCCAAAATTCAGCGATTCCCCATCTCAGCCCAGAAAGCAGGTAGAAAAACTTTTGTGGTGCCTTTCAGCTGCCTACCGGGGTAGTGTAAAAACTACCAACAGAACTCGTTTCTGGCACCTTCCCCGGTGGAGTTGTGCATGGGGTGTGTTTGGAACATTTTGTCACCAGCCGAGTCCAAAATTCAGGGATTCTCCATCTCAGCCCAGAAAGCAGGTAGAACAAGTTTTGTGGTGCCTTTCTCTTGCCTACCGGGGTAGTGTAAAAACTACCAACAGAACTCGTTTCTGGCACCTTTGCCAGTGAAGGTGTGCATGGGGTGTGTTTGGAACATTTTGTCACCAGCCGAGTCCAAAATTCAGCTGTTCCCCATCTCAGCCCAGAAAGCAGGTAGAACAAGTTTTGTGGTGCCTTTCAGCTGCCTACCGGGGTAGTGTAAAAACTACCAACAGAACTCGTTTCTGGCACCTTCCCCGGTGGAGTTGGCATGGGGGTGTGTTTGGAACATTTTGTTACCAGCCGAGTCCAAACTTCAGCTGATCCCCATCTCAGCCCAGAAAGCAGGTAGAACAAGTTTTGTGGTGCCTTTCAGCTGCCTACCGGGGTAGTGTAAAAACTACCAACAGAACTCGTTTCTGGCACCTTCCTCGGTGGAGTTGTGCATGGGGTGTGTTTGGAACATTTTGTCAGCAGCCGAGTCCAAAACTCAGCTGTTCCCCATCTCAGCCCAGAAAGCAGGTAGAAAAACTTTTGTGGTGCCTTTCAGCTGCCTACCGGGGTAGTGTAAAAACTACCAACAGAAATCGTTTCTGGCACCTTCCCCGGTGGAGGTGTGCATGGGGTGTGTTTGGAACATTTTTTCACCAGCCGAGTCCAAAATTCAGCCGTTCCCCGTCTCAGCCCAGAAAGCAGGTAGAACAAGTTTTGTGGTGCCTTTCAGCTGCCTACCGGGGTAGTGTAAAAACTACCAACAGAACTCGTTTCTGGCACCTTCCCCGGTGGAGTTGTGCATGGGGTGTGTTTGGAACATTTTGTCACCAGCCGAGTCCAAAACTCAGCTGTTCCCCATCTCAGCCCAGAAAGCAGGTAGAAAAACTTTTGTGGTGCCTTTCAGCTGCCTACCGGGGTAGTGTAAAAACTACCAACAGAACTCGTTTCTGGCACCTTCCCCGGTGGAGGTGTGCATGGGGTGTGTTTGGAACATTCTGTCACCAGCCGAGTCCAAAATTCAGCCGTTCCCCGTCTCAGCCCAGAAAGCAGGTAGAAAAACTTTTGTGGTGCCTTTCAGCTGCCTACCGGGGTAGTGTAAAAACTATCAACAGAACTCGTTTCTGGCACCTTCCTCGGTGGAGTTGTGCATGGGGTGTGTTTGGAACATTTTGTCAGCAGCCGAGTCCAAAACTCAGCTGTTCCCCATCTCAGCCCAGAAAGCAGGTAGAAAAACTTTTGTGGTGCCTTTCAGCTGCCTACCGGGGTAGTGTAAAAACTACCAACAGAACTCGTTTCTGGCACCTTCCCCGGTGGAGTTGTGCATGGGGTGTGTTTGGAACATTTTGTCACCAGCCGAGTCCAAAATTCAGCTATTCCACATCTCAGCCCAGAAAGCAGGTAGAACAAGTTTTGTGGTGCCTTTCTCTTGCCTACCGGGGTAGTGTAAAAACTACCAACAGAACTCGTTTCTGGCACCTTCCCCGGTGGAGTTGTGCATGGGGTGTGTTTGGAACATTTTGTCACCAGCCGAGTCCAAAATTCAGCCGTTCCCCATCTCAGCCCAGAAAGCAGGTAGAACAAGTTTTGTGGTGCCTTTCAGATGCCTACCGGGGTAGTGTAAAAACTACCAACAGAACTCGTTTCTGGCACCTTCCCCGGTGGAGGTGTGCATGGGGTGTGTTTGGAACATTTTTTCACCAGCCGAGTCCAAAATTCAGCCGTTCCCCATCTCAGCCCAGAAAGCAGGTAGAAAAACTTTTGTGGTGCCTTTCAGCTACCTACCGGGGTAGTGTATAAACTACCAACAGAACTCGTTTCTGGCACCTTCCCCGGTGGAGTTGTGCATGGGGTGTGTTTGGAACATTTTGTCAGCAGCCGAGTCCAAAACTCAGCTGTTCCCCATCTCAGCCCAGAAAGCAGGTAGAAAAACTTTTGTGGTGCCTTTCAGCTGCCTACCGGGGTAGTGTAAAAACTACCAACAGAACTCGTTTCTGGCACCTTCCCCGGTGGAGGTGTGCATGGGGTGTGTTTGGAACATTTTTTCACCAGCCGAGTCCAAAATTCAGCCGTTCCCCGTCTCAGCCCAGAAAGCAGGTAGAACAAGTTTTGTGGTGCCTTTCAGCTGCCTACCGGGGTAGTGTAAAAACTACCAACAGAACTCGTTTCTGGCACCTTCCCCGGTGGAGTTGTGCATGGGGTGTGTTTGGAACATTTTGTCACCAGCCGAGTCCAAAATTCAGCGATTCCCCATCTCAGCCCAGAAAGCAGGTAGAAAAACTTTTGTGGTGCCTTTCAGCTGCCTACCGGGGTAGTGTAAAAACTACCAACAGAACTCGTTTCTGGCACCTTCCCCGGTGGAGTTGTGCATGGGGTGTGTTTGGAACATTTTGTCACCAGCCGAGTCCAAAATTCAGGGATTCTCCATCTCAGCCCAGAAAGCAGGTAGAACAAGTTTTGTGGTGCCTTTCTCTTGCCTACCGGGGTAGTGTAAAAACTACCAACAGAACTCGTTTCTGGCACCTTTGCCAGTGAAGGTGTGCATGGGGTGTGTTTGGAACATTTTGTCACCAGCCGAGTCCAAAATTCAGCTGTTCCCCATCTCAGCCCAGAAAGCAGGTAGAACATGTTTTCTGGTGCCTTTCAGCTGCCTACCGGGGTAGTGTAAAAACTACCAACAGAACTCGTTTCTGGCACCTTCCCCGGTGGAGTTGGCATGGGGTGTGTTTGGAACATTTTGTTACCAGCCGAGTCCAAACTTCAGCTGATCCCCATCTCAGCCCAGAAAGCAGGTAGAACAAGTTTTGTGGTGCCTTTCAGCTGCCTACCGGGGTAGTGTAAAAACTACCAACAGAACTCGTTTCTGGCACCTTCCTCGGTGGAGTTGTGCATGGGGTGTGTTTGGAACATTTTGTCAGCAGCCGAGTCCAAAACTCAGCTGTTCCCCATCTCAGCCCAGAAAGCAGGTAGCAAAAACTTTTGTGGTGCCTTTCAGCTGCCTACCGGGGTAGTGTAAAAACTACCAACAGAACTCGTTTCTGGCACCTTCCCCGGTGGAGGTGTGCATGGGGTGTGTTTGGAACATTTTTTCACCAGCCGAGTCCAAAATTCAGCCGTTCCCCGTCTCAGCCCAGAAAGCAGGTAGAACAAGTTTTGTGGTGCCTTTCTCTTGCCTACCGGGTAGTGTAAAAACTACCAACAGAACTCGTTTCTGGCACCTTCCCCGGTGGAGTTGTGCATGGGGTGTGTTTGGAACATTTTGTCACCAGCCGAGTCCAAAACTCAGCTGTTCCCCATCTCAGCCCAGAAAGCAGGTAGAACAAGTTTTGTGGTGCCTTTCAGCTGCCTACCGGGGTAGTGTAAAAACTACCAACAGAACTCGTTTTCTGGCACCTTCCCCGGTGGAGGTGTGCATGGGGTGTGTTTGGAACATTTTGTCACCAGCCGAGTCCAAAATTCAGCCGTTCCCCATCTCAGCCCAGAAAGCAGGTAGAAAAACTTTTGTGGTGCCTTTCAGCTACCTACCGGGGTAGTGTATAAACTACCAACAGAACTCGTTTCTGGCACCTTCCCCGGTGGAGTTGTGCATGGGGTGTGTTTGGAACATTTTGTCACCAGCCGAGTCCAAAACTCAGCTGTTCCCCATCTCAGCCCAGAAAGCAGGTAGAAAAACTTTTGTGGTGCCTTTCAGCTGCCTACCGGGGTAGTGTAAAAACTACCAACAGAACTCGTTTCTGGCACCTTCCCCGGTGGAGGTGTGCATGGGGTGTGTTTGGAACATTTTGTCACCAGCCGAGTCCAAAATTCAGCCGTTCCCCGTCTCAGCCCAGAAAGCAGGTAGAACAAGTTTTGTGGTGCCTTTCAGCTGCCTACCGGGGTAGTGTAAAAACTACCAACAGAACTCGTTTCTGGCACCTTCCCCCCGGTGGAGGTGTGCATGGGGTGTGTTTGGAACATTTTGTCACCAGCCGAGTCCAAAATTCAGCCGTTCCACCATCTCAGCCCAGAAAGCAGGTAGAAAAACTTTTGTGGTGCCTTTCAGCTACCTACCGGGGTAGTGTATAAACTACCAACAGAACTCGTTTCTGGCACCTTCCCCGGTGGAGTTGTGCATGGGGTGTGTTTGGAACATTTTGTCACCAGCCGAGTCCAAAACTCAGCTGTTCCCCATCTCAGCCCAGAAAGCAGGTAGAAAAACTTTTGTGGTTGCCTTTCAGCTGCCTACCGGGGTAGTGTAAAAACTACCAACAGAACTCGTTTCTGGCACCTTCCCCGGTGGAGGTGTGCATGGGGTGTGTTTGGAACATTTTGTCACCAGCCGAGTCCAAAATTCAGCCGTTCCCCGTCTCAGCCCAGAAAGCAGGTAGAACAAGTTTTGTGGTGCCTTTCAGCTGCCTACCGGGGTAGTGTAAAAACTACCAACAGAACTCGTTTCTGGCACCTTCCCCGGTGGAGTTGTGCATGGGGTGTGTTTGGAACATTTTGTCACCAGCCGAGTCCAAAATTCAGCGATTCCCCATCTCAGCCCAGAAAGCAGGTAGAAAAACTTTTGTGGTGCCTTTCAGCTGCCTACCGGGGTAGTGTAAAAACTACCAACAGAACTCGTTTCTGGCACCTTCCCCGGTGGAGTTGTGCATGGGGTGTGTTTGGAACATTTTGTCACCAGCCGAGTCCAAAATTCAGCTGTTCCCCATCTCAGCCCAGAAAGCAGGTAGAACAAGTTTTGTGGTGCCTTTCTCTTGCCTACCGGGGTAGTGTAAAAACTACCAACAGAACTCGTTTCTGGCACCTTTGCCAGTGAAGGTGTGCATGGGGTGTGTTTGGAACATTTTGTCACCAGCCGAGTCCAAAATTCAGCTGTTCCCCATCTCAGCCCAGAAAGCAGGTAGAAAAACTTTTGTGGTGCCTTTCAGCTGCCTACCGGGGTAGTGTAAAAACTACCAACAGAACTCGTTTCTGGCACCTTCCCCGGTGGAGTTGGCATGGGGTGTGTTTGGAACATTTTGTTACCAGCCGAGTCCAAACTTCAGCTGATCCCCATCTCAGCCCAGAAAGCAGGTAGAACAAGTTTTGTGGTGCCTTTCAGCTGCCTACCGGGGTAGTGTAAAAACTACCAACAGAACTCGTTTCTGGCACCTTCCTCGGTGGGAGTTGTGCATGGGGTGTGTTTGGAACATTTTGTCAGCAGCCGAGTCCAAAACTCAGCTGTTCCCCATCTCAGCCCAGAAAGCAGGTAGAAAAACTTTTGTGGTGCCTTTCAGCTGCCTACCGGGGTAGTGTAAAAAACTACCAACAGAACTCGTTTCTGGCACCTTCCCCGGTGGAGGTGTGCATGGGGTGTGTTTGGAACATTTTTTCACCAGCCGAGTCCAAAATTCAGCCGTTCCCCGTCTCAGCCCAGAAAGCAGGTAGAACAAGTTTTGTGGTGCCTTTCAGCTGCCTACCGGGGTAGTGTAAAAACTACCAACAGAACTCGTTTCTGGCACCTTCCCCGGTGGAGTTGTGCATGGGGTGTGTTTGGAACATTTTGTCAGCAGCCGAGTCCAAAACTCAGCTGTTCCCCATCACAGCCCAGAAAGCAGGTAGAAAAACTTTTGTGGTGCCTTTCAGCTGCCTACCGGGGTAGTGTAAAAACTACCAACAGAACTCGTTTCTGGCACCTTCCCCGGTGGAGGTGTGCATGGGGTGTGTTTGGAACATTCTGTCACCAGCCGAGTCCAAAATTCAGCCGTTCCCCGTCTCAGCCCAGAAAGCAGGTAGAACAAGTTTTGTGGTGCCTTTCTCTTGCCTACCGGGGTAGTGTAAAAACTATCAACAGAACTCGTTTCTGGCACCTTCCTCGGTGGAGGTGTGCATGGGGTGTGTTTGGAACATTTTGTCAGCAGCCGAGTCCAAAACTCAGCTGTTCCCCATCTCAGCCCAGAAAGCAGGTAGAAAAACTTTTGTGGTGCCTTTCAGCTGCCTACCGGGGTAGTGTAAAAACTACCAACAGAACTCGTTTCTGGCACCTTCCCCGGTGGAGTTGTGCATGGGGTGTGTTTGGAACATTTTGTCACCAGCCGAGTCCAAAATTCAGCTATTCCACATCTCAGCCCAGAAAGAAGGTAGAACAAGTTTTGTGGTGCCTTTCTCTTGCCTACCGGGGTAGTGTAAAAACTACCAACAGAACTCGTTTCTGGCACCTTCCCCGGTGGAGTTGTGCATGGGGTGTGTTTGGAACATTTTGTCACCAGCCGAGTCCAAAATTCAGCGATTCCCCATCTCAGCCCAGAAAGCAGGTAGAACAAGTTTTGTGGTGCCTTTCTCTTGCCTACCGGGGTAGTGTAAAAACTACCAACAGAACTCGTTTCTGGCACCTTCCCCGGTGGAGGTGTGCATGGGGTGTGTTTGGAACATTTTGTCACCAGCCGAGTCCAAAATTCAGCCGTTCCCCATCTCAGCCCAGAAAGCAGGTAGAAAAACTTTTGTGGTGCCTTTCAGCTACCTACCGGGGTAGTGTATAAACTACCAACAGAACTCGTTTCTGGCACCTTCCCCGGTGGAGTTGTGCATGGGGTGTGTTTGGAACATTTTGTCACCAGCCGAGTCCAAAACTCAGCTGTTCCCCATCTCAGCCCAGAAAGCAGGTAGAAAAACTTTTGTGGTGCCTTTCAGCTGCCTACCGGGGTAGTGTAAAAACTACCAACAGAACTCGTTTCTGGCACCTTCCCCGGAGGAGGTGTGCATGGGGTGTGTTTGGAACATTTTGTCAGCAGCCGAGTCCAAAACTCAGCTGTTCCCCATCTCAGCCCAGAAAGCAGGTAGAACAAGTTTTGTGGTGCCTTTCTCTTGCCTACCGGGGTAGTGTAAAAACTACCAACAGAAATCGTTTCTGGCACCTTCCCCGGTGGAGGTGTGCATGGGGTGTGTTTGGAACATTTTTTCACCAGCCGAGTCCAAAATTCAGCCGTTCCCCGTCTCAGCCCAGAAAGCAGGTAGAACAAGTTTTGTGGTGCCTTTCAGCTGCCTACCGGGGTAGTGTAAAAACTACCAACAGAACTCGTTTCTGGCACCTTCCCCGGTGGAGTTGTGCATGGGGTGTGTTTGGAACATTTTGTCACCAGCCGAGTCCAAAACTCAGCTGTTCCCCATCTCAGCCCAGAAAGCAGGTAGAAAAACTTTTGTGGTGCCTTTCAGCTGCCTACCGGGGTAGTGTAAAAACTACCAACAGAACTCGTTTCTGGCACCTTCCCCGGTGGAGGTGTGCATGGGGTGTGTTTGGAACATTTTTTCACCAGCCGAGTCCAAAATTCAGCCGTTCCCCATCTCAGCCCAGAAAGCAGGTAGAAAAACTTTTGTGGTGCCTTTCAGCTACCTACCGGGGTAGTGTATAAACTACCAACAGAACTCGTTTCTGGCACCTTCCCCGGTGGAGTTGTGCATGGGGTGTGTTTGGAACATTTTGTCACCAGCCGAGTCCAAAACTCAGCTGTTCCCCATCTCAGCCCAGAAAGCAGGTAGAAAAACTTTTGTGGTGCCTTTCAGCTGCCTACCGGGGTAGTGTAAAAACTACCAACAGAACTCGTTTCTGGCACCTTCCCCGGTGGAGGTGTGCATGGGGTGTGTTTGGAACATTTTGTCACCAGCCGAGTCCAAAATTCAGCCGTTCCCCGTCTCAGCCCAGAAAGCAGGTAGAACAAGTTTTGTGGTGCCTTTCAGCTGCCTACCGGGGTAGTGTAAAAACTACCAACAGAACTCGTTTCTGGCACCTTCCCCGGTGGAGTTGTGCATGGGGTGTGTTTGGAACATTTTGTCACCAGCCGAGTCCAAAATTCAGCGATTCCCCATCTCAGCCCAGAAAGCAGGTAGAAAAACTTTTGTGGTGCCTTTCAGCTGCCTACCGGGGTAGTGTAAAAACTACCAACAGAACTCGTTTCTGGCACCTTCCCCGGTGGAGGTGTGCATGGGGTGTGTTTGGAACATTTTGTCACCAGCCGAGTCCAAAATTCAGGGATTCTCCATCTCAGCCCAGAAAGCAGGTAGAACAAGTTTTGTGGTGCCTTTCTCTTGCCTACCGGGGTAGTGTAAAAACTACCAACAGAACTCGTTTCTGGCACCTTCCCCGGTGGAGTTGTGCATGGGGTGTGTTTGGAACATTTTGTCACCAGCCGAGTCCAAAATTCAGCTGTTCCCCATCTCAGCCCAGAAAGCAGGTAGAACAAGTTTTCTGGTGCCTTTCAGCTGCCTACCGGGGTAGTGTAAAAACTACCAACAGAACTCGTTTCTGGCACCTTCCCCGGTGGAGTTCGCATGGGGTGTGTTTGGAACATTTTGTTACCAGCCGAGTCCAAACTTCAGCTGATCCCCCTCTCAGCCCAGAGAGCAGGTAGAACAAGTTTTGTGGTGCCTTTCAGCTGCCTACCGGGGTAGTGTAAAAACTACCAACAGAACTCGTTTCTGGCACCTTCCTCGGTGGAGGTGTGCATGGGGTGTGTTTGGAACATTTTGTCAGCAGCCGAGTCCAAAACTCAGCTGTTCCCCATCTCAGCCCAGAAAGCAGGTAGAAAAACTTTTGTGGTGCCTTTCAGCTGCCTACCGGGGTAGTGTAAAAACTACCAACAGAACTCGTTTCTGGCACCTTCCCCGGTGGAGGTGTGCATGGGGTGTGTTTGGAACATTTTGTCACCAGCCGAGTCCAAAATTCAGCCGTTCCCCGTCTCAGCCCAGAAAGCAGGTAGAACAAGTTTTGTGGTGCCTTTCAGCTGCCTACCGGGGTAGTGTAAAAACTACCAACAGAACTCGTTTCTGGCACCTTCCCCGGTGGAGTTGTGCATGGGGTGTGTTTGGAACATTTTGTCAGCAGCCGAGTCCAAAACTCAGCTGTTCCCCATCTCAGCCCAGAAAGCAGGTAGAAAAACTTTTGTGGTGCCTTTCAGCTGCCTACCGGGGTAGTGTAAAAACTACCAACAGAACTCGTTTCTGGCACCTTCCCCGGTGGAGTTGTGCATGGGGTGTGTTTGGAACATTTTGTCAGCAGCCGAGTCCAAAACTCAGCTGTTCCCCATCTCAGCCCAGAAAGCAGGTAGAAAAACTTTTGTGGTGCCTTTCAGCTGCCTACCGGGGTAGTGTAAAAACTACCAACAGAACTCGTTTCTGGCACCTTCCCCGGTGGAGGTGTGCATGGGGTGTGTTTGGAACATTTTGTCACCAGCCGAGTCCAAAATTCAGCTATTCCACATCTCAGCCCAGAAAGCAGGTAGAACAAGTTTTGTGGTGCCTTTCTCTTGCCTACCGGGGTAGTGTAAAAACTACCAACAGAACTCGTTTCTGGCACCTTCCCCGGTGGAGTTGTGCATGGGGTGTGTTTGGAACATTTTGTCACCAGCCGAGTCCAAAATTCAGCCGTTCCCCATCTCAGCCCAGAAAGCAGGTAGAACAAGTTTTGTGGTGCCTTTCAGATGCCTACCGGGGTAGTGTAAAAACTACCAACAGAACTCGTTTCTGGCACCTTCCCCGGTGGAGGTGTGCATGGGGTGTGTTTGGAACATTTTTTCACCAGCCGAGTCCAAAATTCAGCCGTTCCCCATCTCAGCCCAGAAAGCAGGTAGAAAAACTTTTGTGGTGCCTTTCAGCTACCTACCGGGGTAGTGTATAAACTACCAACAGAACTCGTTTCTGGCACCTTCCCCGGTGGAGTTGTGCATGGGGTGTGTTTGGAACATTTTGTCAGCAGCCGAGTCCAAAACTCAGCTGTTCCCCATCTCAGCCCAGAAAGCAGGTAGAAAAACTTTTGTGGTGCCTTTCAGCTGCCTACCGGGGTAGTGTAAAAACTACCAACAGAACTCGTTTCTGGCACCTTCCCCGGTGGAGGTGTGCATGGGGTGTGTTTGGAACATTTTTTCACCAGCCGAGTCCAAAATTCAGCCGTTCCCCGTCTCAGCCCAGAAAGCAGGTAGAACAAGTTTTGTGGTGCCTTTCAGCTGCCTACCGGGGTAGTGTAAAAACTACCAACAGAACTCGTTTCTGGCACCTTCCCCGGTGGAGTTGTGCATGGGGTGTGTTTGGAACATTTTGTCACCAGCCGAGTCCAAAATTCAGCGATTCCCCATCTCAGCCCAGAAAGCAGGTAGAAAAACTTTTGTGGTGCCTTTCAGCTGCCTACCGGGGTAGTGTAAAAACTACCAACAGAACTCGTTTCTGGCACCTTCCTCGGTGGAGTTGTGCATGGGGTGTGTTTGGAACATTTTGTCAGCAGCCGAGTCCAAAACTCAGCTGTTCCCCATCTCAGCCCAGAAAGCAGGTAGCAAAAACTTTTGTGGTGCCTTTCAGCTGCCTACCGGGGTAGTGTAAAAACTACCAACAGAACTCGTTTCTGGCACCTTCCCCGGTGGAGGTGTGCATGGGGTGTGTTTGGAACATTTTTTCACCAGCCGAGTCCAAAATTCAGCCGTTCCCCGTCTCAGCCCAGAAAGCAGGTAGAACAAGTTTTGTGGTGCCTTTCTCTTGCCTACCGGGGTAGTGTAAAAACTACCAACAGAACTCGTTTCTGGCACCTTCCCCGGTGGAGTTGTGCATGGGGTGTGTTTGGAACATTTTGTCACCAGCCGAGTCCAAAACTCAGCTGTTCCCCATCTCAGCCCAGAAAGCAGGTAGAACAAGTTTTGTGGTGCCTTTCAGCTGCCTACCGGGGTAGTGTAAAAACTACCAACAGAACTCGTTTCTGGCACCTTCCCCGGTGGAGGTGTGCATGGGGTGTGTTTGGAACATTTTGTCACCAGCCGAGTCCAAAATTCAGCCGTTCCCCATCTCAGCCCAGAAAGCAGGTAGAAAAACTTTTGTGGTGCCTTTCAGCTACCTACCGGGGTAGTGTATAAACTACCAACAGAACTCGTTTCTGGCACCTTCCCCGGTGGAGTTGTGCATGGGGTGTGTTTGGAACATTTTGTCACCAGCCGAGTCCAAAACTCAGCTGTTCCCCATCTCAGCCCAGAAAGCAGGTAGAAAAACTTTTGTGGTGCCTTTCAGCTGCCTACCGGGGTAGTGTAAAAACTACCAACAGAACTCGTTTCTGGCACCTTCCCCGGTGGAGGTGTGCATGGGGTGTGTTTGGAACATTTTGTCACCAGCCGAGTCCAAAATTCAGCCGTTCCCCGTCTCAGCCCAGAAAGCAGGTAGAACAAGTTTTATGGTGCCTTTCAGCTGCCTACCGGGGTAGTGTAAAAACTACCAACAGAACTCGTTTCTGGCACCTTCCCCGGTGGAGGTGTGCATGGGGTGTGTTTGGAACATTCTGTCACCAGCCGAGTCCAAAATTCAGCCGTTCCCCGTCTCAGCCCAGAAAGCAGGTAGAACAAGTTTTGTGGTGCCTTTCTCTTGCCTACCGGGGTAGTGTAAAAACTACCAACAGAACTCGTTTCTGGCACCTTCCTCGGTGGAGTTGTGCATGGGGTGTGTTTGGAACATTTTGTCAGCAGCCGAGTCCAAAACTCAGCTGTTCCCCATCTCAGCCCAGAAAGCAGGTAGAACAAGTTTTGTGGTGCCTTTCAGCTGCCTACCGGGGTAGTGTAAAAACTACCAACAGAACTCGTTTCTGGCACCTTTGCCAGTGAAGGTGTGCATGGGGTGTGTTTGGAACATTTTGTCACCAGCCGAGTCCAAAATTCAGCTGTTCCCCATCTCAGCCCAGAAAGCAGGTAGAAAAACTTTTGTGGTGCCTTTCAGCTGCCTACCGGGGTAGTGTAAAAACTACCAACAGAACTCGTTTCTGGCACCTTCCCCGGTGGAGTTGGCATGGGGTGTGTTTGGAACATTTTGTTACCAGCCGAGTCCAAACTTCAGCTGATCCCCATCTCAGCCCAGAAAGCAGGTAGAACAAGTTTTGTGGTGCCTTTCAGCTGCCTACCGGGGTAGTGTAAAAACTACCAACAGAACTCGTTTCTGGCACCTTCCTCGGTGGAGTTGTGCATGGGGTGTGTTTGGAACATTTTGTCAGCAGCCGAGTCCAAAACTCAGCTGTTCCCCATCTCAGCCCAGAAAGCAGGTAGAAAAACTTTTGTGGTGCCTTTCAGCTGCCTACCGGGGTAGTGTAAAAACTACCAACAGAACTCGTTTCTGGCACCTTCCCCGGTGGAGGTGTGCATGGGGTGTGTTTGGAACATTTTTTCACCAGCCGAGTCCAAAATTCAGCCGTTCCCCGTCTCAGCCCAGAAAGCAGGTAGAACAAGTTTTGTGGTGCCTTTCAGCTGCCTACCGGGGTAGTGTAAAAACTACCAACAGAACTCGTTTCTGGCACCTTCCCCGGTGGAGTTGTGCATGGGGTGTGTTTGGAACATTTTGTCAGCAGCCGAGTCCAAAACTCAGCTGTTCCCCATCACAGCCCAGAAAGCAGGTAGAAAAACTTTTGTGGTGCCTTTCAGCTGCCTACCGGGGTAGTGTAAAAACTACCAACAGAACTCGTTTCTGGCACCTTCCCCGGTGGAGGTGTGCATGGGGTGTGTTTGGAACATTCTGTCACCAGCCGAGTCCAAAATTCAGCCGTTCCCCGTCTCAGCCCAGAAAGCAGGTAGAACAAGTTTTGTGGTGCCTTTCTCTTGCCTACCGGGGTAGTGTAAAAACTATCAACAGAACTCGTTTCTGGCACCTTCCTCGGTGGAGTTGTGCATGGGGTGTGTTTGGAACATTTTGTCAGCAGCCGAGTCCAAAACTCAGCTGTTCCCCATCTCAGCCCAGAAAGCAGGTAGAAAAACTTTTGTGGTGCCTTTCAGCTGCCTACCGGGGTAGTGTAAAAACTACCAACAGAACTCGTTTCTGGCACCTTCCCCGGTGGAGTTGTGCATGGGGTGTGTTTGGAACATTTTGTCACCAGCCGAGTCCAAAATTCAGCTATTCCACATCTCAGCCCAGAAAGAAGGTAGAACAAGTTTTGTGGTGCCTTTCTCTTGCCTACCGGGGTACTGTAAAAACTACCAACAGAACTCGTTTCTGGCACCTTCCCCGGTGGAGTTGTGCATGGGGTGTGTTTGGAACATTTTGTCACCAGCCGAGTCCAAAATTCAGCGATTCCCCATCTCAGCCCAGAAAGCAGGTAGAACAAGTTTTGTGGTGCCTTTCTCTTGCCTACCGGGGTAGTGTAAAAACTACCAACAGAACTCGTTTCTGGCACCTTCCCCGGTGGAGGTGTGCATGGGGTGTGTTTGGAACATTTTGTCACCAGCCGAGTCCAAAATTCAGCCGTTCCCCATCTCAGCCCAGAAAGCAGGTAGAAAAACTTTTGTGGTGCCTTTCAGCTACCTACCGGGGTAGTGTATAAACTACCAACAGAACTCGTTTCTGGCACCTTCCCCGGTGGAGTTGTGCATGGGGTGTGTTTGGAACATTTTGTCTCCAGCCGAGTCCAAAACTCAGCTGTTCCCCATCTCAGCCCAGAAAGCAGGTAGAAAAACTTTTGTGGTGCCTTTCAGCTGCCTACCGGGGTAGTGTAAAAACTACCAACAGAACTCGTTTCTGGCACCTTCCCCGGAGGAGGTGTGCATGGGGTGTGTTTGGAACATTTTGTCAGCAGCCGAGTCCAAAACTCAGCTGTTCCCCATCTCAGCCCAGAAAGCAGGTAGAACAAGTTTTGTGGTGCCTTTCTCTTGCCTACCGGGGTAGTGTAAAAACTACCAACAGAAATCGTTTCTGGCACCTTCCCCGGTGGAGGTGTGCATGGGGTGTGTTTGGAACATTTTTTCACCAGCCGAGTCCAAAATTCAGCCGTTCCCCGTCTCAGCCCAGAAAGCAGGTAGAACAAGTTTTGTGGTGCCTTTCAGCTGCCTACCGGGGTAGTGTAAAAACTACCAACAGAACTCGTTTCTGGCACCTTCCCCGGTGGAGTTGTGCATGGGGTGTGTTTGGAACATTTTGTCACCAGCCGAGTCCAAAACTCAGCTGTTCCCCATCTCAGCCCAGAAAGCAGGTAGAAAAACTTTTGTGGTGCCTTTCAGCTGCCTACCGGGGTAGTGTAAAAACTACCAACAGAACTCGTTTCTGGCACCTTCCCCGGTGGAGGTGTGCATGGGGTGTGTTTGGAACATTTTTTCACCAGCCGAGTCCAAAATTCAGCCGTTCCCCATCTCAGCCCAGAAAGCAGGTAGAAAAACTTTTGTGGTGCCTTTCAGCTACCTACCGGGGTAGTGTATAAACTACCAACAGAACTCGTTTCTGGCACCTTCCCCGGTGGAGTTGTGCATGGGGTGTGTTTGGAACATTTTGTCACCAGCCGAGTCCAAAACTCAGCTGTTCCCCATCTCAGCCCAGAAAGCAGGTAGAAAAACTTTTGTGGTGCCTTTCAGCTGCCTACCGGGGTAGTGTAAAAACTACCAACAGAACTCGTTTCTGGCACCTTCCCCGGTGGAGGTGTGCATGGGGTGTGTTTGGAACATTTTGTCACCAGCCGAGTCCAAAATTCAGCCGTTCCCCGTCTCAGCCCAGAAAGCAGGTAGAACAAGTTTTGTGGTGCCTTTCAGCTGCCTACCGGGGTAGTGTAAAAACTACCAACAGAACTCGTTTCTGGCACCTTCCCCGGTGGAGTTGTGCATGGGGTGTGTTTGGAACATTTTGTCACCAGCCGAGTCCAAAATTCAGCGATTCCCCATCTCAGCCCAGAAAGCAGGTAGAAAAACTTTTGTGGTGCCTTTCAGCTGCCTACCGGGGTAGTGTAAAAACTACCAACAGAACTCGTTTCTGGCACCTTCCCCGGTGGAGGTGTGCATGGGGTGTGTTTGGAACATTTTGTCACCAGCCGAGTCCAAAATTCAGGGATTCTCCATCTCAGCCCAGAAAGCAGGTAGAACAAGTTTTGTGGTGCCTTTCTCTTGCCTACCGGGGTAGTGTAAAAACTACCAACAGAACTCGTTTCTGGCACCTTCCCCGGTGGAGGTGTGCATGGGGTGTGTTTGGAACATTTTGTCACCAGCCGAGTCCAAAATTCAGCTGTTCCCCATCTCAGCCCAGAAAGCAGGTAGAACAAGTTTTCTGGTGCCTTTCAGCTGCCTACCGGGGTAGTGTAAAAACTACCAACAGAACTCGTTTCTGGCACCTTCCCCGGTGGAGTTCGCATGGGGTGTGTTTGGAACATTTTGTTACCAGCCGAGTCCAAACTTCAGCTGATCCCCCTCTCAGCCCAGAGAGCAGGTAGAACAAGTTTTGTGGTGCCTTTCAGCTGCCTACCGGGGTAGTGTAAAAACTACCAACAGAACTCGTTTCTGGCACCTTCCTCGGTGGAGTTGTGCATGGGGTGTGTTTGGAACATTTTGTCAGCAGCCGAGTCCAAAACTCAGCTGTTCCCCATCTCAGCCCAGAAAGCAGGTAGAAAAACTTTTGTGGTGCCTTTCAGCTGCCTACCGGGGTAGTGTAAAAACTACCAACAGAACTCGTTTCTGGCACCTTCCCCGGTGGAGGTGTGCATGGGGTGTGTTTGGAACATTTTGTCACCAGCCGAGTCCAAAATTCAGCCGTTCCCCGTCTCAGCCCAGAAAGCAGGTAGAACAAGTTTTGTGGTGCCTTTCAGCTGCCTACCGGGGTAGTGTAAAAACTACCAACAGAACTCGTTTCTGGCACCTTCCCCGGTGGAGTTGTGCATGGGGTGTGTTTGGAACATTTTGTCAGCAGCCGAGTCCAAAACTCAGCTGTTCCCCATCTCAGCCCAGAAAGCAGGTAGAAAAACTTTTGTGGTGCCTTTCAGCTGCCTACCGGGGTAGTGTAAAAACTACCAACAGAACTCGTTTCTGGCACCTTCCCCGGTGGAGGTGTGCATGGGGTGTGTTTGGAACATTCTGTCACCAGCCGAGTCCAAAATTCAGCCGTTCCCCGTCTCAGCCCAGAAAGCAGGTAGAACAAGTTTTGTGGTGCCTTTCTCTTGCCTACCGGGGTAGTGTAAAAACTATCAACAGAACTCGTTTCTGGCACCTTCCTCGGTGGAGTTGTGCATGGGGTGTGTTTGGAACATTTTGTCAGCAGCCGAGTCCAAAACTCAGCTGTTCCCCATCTCAGCCCAGAAAGCAGGTAGAAAAACTTTTGTGGTGCCTTTCAGCTGCCTACCGGGGTAGTGTAAAAACTACCAACAGAACTCGTTTCTGGCACCTTCCCCGGTGGAGTTGTGCATGGGGTGTGTTTGGAACATTTTGTCACCAGCCGAGTCCAAAATTCAGCTATTCCACATCTCAGCCCAGAAAGCAGGTAGAACAAGTTTTGTGGTGCCTTTCTCTTGCCTACCGGGGTAGTGTAAAAACTACCAACAGAACTCGTTTCTGGCACCTTCCCCGGTGGAGTTGTGCATGGGGTGTGTTTGGAACATTTTGTCACCAGCCGAGTCCAAAATTCAGCGATTCCCCATCTCAGCCCAGAAAGCAGGTAGAACAAGTTTTGTGGTGCCTTTCTCTTGCCTACCGGGGTAGTGTAAAAACTACCAACAGAACTCGTTTCTGGCACCTTCCCCGGTGGAGGTGTGCATGGGGTGTGTTTGGAACATTTTTTCACCAGCCGAGTCCAAAATTCAGCCGTTCCCCATCTCAGCCCAGAAAGCAGGTAGAAAAACTTTTGTGGTGCCTTTCAGCTACCTACCGGGGTAGTGTATAAACTACCAACAGAACTCGTTTCTGGCACCTTCCCCGGTGGAGTTGTGCATGGGGTGTGTTTGGAACATTTTGTCACCAGCCGAGTCCAAAACTCAGCTGTTCCCCATCTCAGCCCAGAAAGCAGGTAGAAAAACTTTTGTGGTGCCTTTCAGCTGCCTACCCGGGGTAGTGTAAAAACTACCAACAGAACTCGTTTCTGGCACCTTCCCCGGAGGAGGTGTGCATGGGCTGTGTTTGGAACATTTTGTCAGCAGCCGAGTCCAAAACTCAGCTGTTCCCCATCTCAGCCCAGAAAGCAGGTAGAAAAACTTTTGTGGTGCCTTTCAGCTGCCTACCGGGGTAGTGTAAAAAACTACCAACAGAACTCGTTTCTGGCACCTTCCCCGGTGGAGGTGTGCATGGGGTGTGTTTGGAACATTTTGTCACCAGCCGAGTCCAAAATTCAGCCGTTCCCCGTCTCAGCCCAGAAAGCAGGTAGAACAAGTTTTGTGGTGCCTTTCAGCTGCCTACCGGGGTAGTGTAAAAACTACCAACAGAACTCGTTTCTGGCACCTTCCCCGGTGGAGTTGTGCATGGGGTGTGTTTGGAACATTTTGTCACCAGCCGAGTCCAAAACTCAGCTGTTCCCCATCTCAGCCCAGAAAGCAGGTAGAAAAACTTTTGTGGTGCCTTTCAGCTGCCTACCGGGGTAGTGTAAAAACTACCAACAGAACTCGTTTCTGGCACCTTCCCCGGTGGAGGTGTGCATGGGGTGTGTTTGGAACATTCTGTCACCAGCCGAGTCCAAAATTCAGCCGTTCCCCGTCTCAGCCCAGAAAGCAGGTAGAACAAGTTTTGTGGTGCCTTTCTCTTGCCTACCGGGGTAGTGTAAAAACTATCAACAGAACTCGTTTCTGGCACCTTCCTCGGTGGAGTTGTGCATGGGGTGTGTTTGGAACATTTTGTCAGCAGCCAAGTCCAAAACTCAGCTGTTCCCCATCTCAGCCCAGAAAGCAGGTAGAAAAACTTTTGTGGTGCCTTTCAGCTGCCTACCGGGGTAGTGTAAAAACTACCAACAGAACTCGTTTCTGGCACCTTCCCCGGTGGAGTTGTGCATGGGGTGTGTTTGGAACATTTTGTCACCAGCCGAGTCCAAAATTCAGCTATTCCACATCTCAGCCCAGAAAGCAGGTAGAACAAGTTTTGTGGTGCCTTTCTCTTGCCTACCGGGGTAGTGTAAAAACTACCAACAGAACTCGTTTCTGGCACCTTCCCCGGTGGAGTTGTGCATGGGGTGTGTTTGGAACATTTTGTCACCAGCCGAGTCCAAAATTCAGCGATTCCCCATCTCAGCCCAGAAAGCAGGTAGAACAAGTTTTGTGGTGCCTTTCTCTTGCCTACCGGGGTAGTGTAAAAACTACCAACAGAACTCGTTTCTGGCACCTTCCCCGGTGGAGGTGTGCATGGGGTGTGTTTGGAACATTTTTTCACCAGCCGAGTCCAAAATTCAGCCGTTCCCCATCTCAGCCCAGAAAGCAGGTAGAAAAACTTTTGTGGTGCCTTTCAGCTACCTACCGGGGTAGTGTATAAACTACCAACAGAACTCGTTTCTGGCACCTTCCCCGGTGGAGTTGTGCATGGGGTGTGTTTGGAACATTTTGTCACCAGCCGAGTCCAAAACTCAGCTGTTCCCCATCTCAGCCCAGAAAGCAGGTAGAAAAACTTTTGTGGTGCCTTTCAGCTGCCTACCGGGGTAGTGTAAAAACTACCAACAGAACTCGTTTCTGGCACCTTCCCCGGTGGAGTTGTGCATGGGGTGTGTTTGGAACATTTTGTCACCAGCCGAGTCCAAAATTCAGGGATTCTCCATCTCAGCCCAGAAAGCAGGTAGAACAAGTTTTGTGGTGCCTTTCTCTTGCCTACCGGGGTAGTGTAAAAACTACCAACAGAACTCGTTTCTGGCACCTTTGCCAGTTAAGGTGTGCATGGGGTGTGTTTGGAACATTTTTTCACCAGCCGAGTCCAAAATTCAGCCGTTCCCCGTCTCAGCCCAGAAAGCAGGTAGAACAAGTTTTGTGGTGCCTTTCAGCTGCCTACCGGGGTAGTGTAAAAACTACCAACAGAACTCGTTTCTGGCACCTTCCCCGGTGGAGTTGTGCATGAGGTGTGTTTGGAACATTTTGTCAGCAGCCGAGTCCAAAATTCAGCGATTCCCCATCTCAGCCCAGAAAGCAGGTAGAACAAGTTTTGTGGTGCCTTTCTCTTGCCTACCGGGGTAGTGTAAAAACTACCAACAGAACTCGTTTCTGGCACCTTCCCCGGTGGAGGTGTGCATGGGGTGTGTTTGGAACATTTTTTCACCAGCCGAGTCCAAAATTCAGCCGTTCCCCATCTCAGCCCAGAAAGCAGGTAGAAAAACTTTTGTGGTGCCTTTCAGCTACCTACCGGGGTAGTGTATAAACTACCAACAGAACTCGTTTCTGGCACCTTCCCCGGTGGAGTTGTGCATGGGGTGTGTTTGGAACATTTTGTCACCAGCCGAGTCCAAAACTCAGCTGTTCCCCATCTCAGCCCAGAAAGCAGGTACAACAAGTTTTGTGGTGCCTTTCAGCTGCCTACCGGGGTAGTGTAAAAACTACCAACAGAACTCGTTTCTGGCACCTTCCCCGGTGGAGGTGTGCATGGGGTGTGTTTGGAACATTTTGTCACCAGCCGAGTCCAAAATTCAGCCGTTCCCCGTCTCAGCCCAGAAAGCAGGTAGAACAAGTTTTGCGGTGCCTTTCAGCTGCCTACCGGGGTAGTGTAAAAACTACCAACAGAACTCGTTTCTGGCACCTTCCCCGGTGGAGTTGTGCATGGGGTGTGTTTGGAACATTTTGTTACCAGCCGAGTCCAAAATTCAGCGATTCCCCATCTCAGCCCAGAAAGCAGGTAGAAAAACTTTTGTGGTGCCTTTCAGCTGCCTACCGGGGTAGTGTAAAAACTACCAACAGAACTCGTTTCTGGCACCTTCCCCGGTGGAGTTGTGCATGGGGTGTGTTTGGAACATTTTGTCACCAGCCAAGTCCAAAACTCAGGGATTCTCCATCTCAGCCCAGAAAGCAGGTAGAACAAGTTTTGTGGTGCCTTTCTCTTGCCTACCGGGGTAGTGTAAAAACTACCAACAGAACTCGTTTCTGGCACCTTTGCCAGTGAAGGTGTGCATGGGGTGTGTTTGGAACATTTTGTCACCAGCCGAGTCCAAAACTCAGCTGTTCCCCATCTCAGCCCAGAAAGCAGGTAGAACAAGTTTTCTGGTGCCTTTCAGCTGCCTACCGGGGTACTGTAAAAACTACCAACAGAACTCGTTTCTGGCACCTTCCCCGGTGGAGTTGGCATGGGGTGTGTTTGGAACATTTTGTTACCAGCCGAGTCCAAACTTCAGCTGATCCCCATCTCAGCCCAGAAAGCAGGTAGAACAAGTTTTGTGGTGCCTTTCTCTTGCCTACCGGGGTAGTGTAAAAACTATCAACAGAACTCGTTTCTGGCACCTTCCTCGGTGGAGTTGTGCATGGGGTGTGTTTGGAACATTTTGTCAGCAGCCGAGTCCAAAACTCAGCTGTTCCCCATCTCAGCCCAGAAAGCAGGTAGAAAAACTTTTGTGGTGCCTTTCAGCTGCCTACCGGGGTAGTGTAAAAACTACCAACAGAACTCGTTTCTGGCACCTTCGCCGGTGGAGTTGTGCGTGGGGTGTGTTTGGAACATTTTGTCACCAGCCGAGTCCAAAATTCAGCTATTCCCCATCTCAGCCCAGAAAGCAGGTAGAACAAGTTTTGTGGTGCCTTTCTCTTGCCTACCGGGGTAGTGTAAAAACTACCAACAGAACTCGTTTCTGGCACCTTCCCCGGTGGAGTTGTGCATGGGGTGTGTTTGGAACATTTTGTCACCAGCCGAGTCCAAAATTCAGCGATTCCCCATCTCAGCCCAGAAAGCAGGTAGAACAAGTTTTGTGGTGCCTTTCTCTTGCCTACCGGGGTAGTGTAAAAACTACCAACAGAACTCGTTTCTGGCACCTTCCCCGGTGGAGGTGTGCATGGGGTGTGTTTGGAACATTTTTTCACCAGCCGAGTCCAAAATTCAGCCGTTCCCCGTCTCAGCCCAGAAAGCAGGTAGAAAAACTTTTGTGGTGCCTTTCAGCTACCTACCGGGGTAGTGTATAAACTACCAACAGAACTCGTTTCTGGCACCTTCCCCGGTGGAGTTGTGCATGGGGTGTGTTTGGAACATTTTGTCAGCAGCCGAGTCCAAAACTCAGCTGTTCCCCATCTCAGCCCAGAAAGCAGGTAGAAAAACTTTTGTTGTGCCTTTCAGCTGCCTACCGGGGGTAGTGTAAAAACTACCAACAGAACTCGTTTCTGGCACCTTCCCCGGTGGAGGTGTGCATGGGGTGTGTTTGGAACATTTTTTCACCAGCCGAGTCCAAAATTCAGCCGTTCCCCATCTCAGCCCAGAAAGCAGGTAGAACAAGTTTTGTGGTGCCTTTCAGCTGCCTACCGGGGTAGTGTAAAAACTACCAACAGAACTCGTTTCTGGCACCTTCCCCGGTGGAGTTGTGCATGGGGTGTGTTTGGAACATTTTGTCACCAGCCGAGTCCAAAATTCAGCGATTCCCCATCTCAGCCCAGAAAGCAGGTAGAACAAGTTTTGTGGTGCCTTTCTCTTGCCTACCGGGGTAGTGTAAAAACTACCAACAGAACTCGTTTCTGGCACCTTTGCCAGTGAAGGTGTGCATGGGGTGTGTTTGGAACATTTTGTCACCAGCCGAGTCCAAAATTCAGCTGTTCCCCATCTCAGCCCAGAAAGCAGGTAGAACAAGTTTTCTGGTGCCTTTCAGCTGCCTACCGGGGTAGTGTAAAAACTACCAACAGAACTCGTTTCTGGCACCTTCCCCGGTGGAGTTGGCATGGGGTGTGTTTGGAACATTTTGTTACCAGCCGAGTCCAAACTTCAGCTGATCCCCATCTCAGCCCAGAAAGCAGGTAGAACAAGTTTTGTGGTGCCTTTCAGCTGCCTACCGGGGTAGTGTAAAAACTACCAACAGAACTCGTTTCTGGCACCTTCCTCGGTGGAGTTGTGCATGGGGTGTGTTTGGAACATTTTGTCAGCAGCCGAGTCCAAAACTCAGCTGTTCCCCATCTCAGCCCAGAAAGCAGGTAGAAAAACTTTTGTGGTGCCTTTCAGCTGCCTACCGGGGTAGTGTAAAAACTACCAACAGAACTCGTTTCTGGCACCTTCCCCGGTGGAGGTGTGCATGGGGTGTGTTTGGAACATTTTTTCACCAGCCGAGTCCAAAATTCAGCCGTTCCCCGTCTCAGCCCAGAAAGCAGGTAGAACAAGTTTTGTGGTGCCTTTCAGCTGCCTACCGGGGTAGTGTAAAAACTACCAACAGAACTCGTTTCTGGCACCTTCCCCGGTGGAGTTGTGCATGGGGTGTGTTTGGAACATTTTGTCACCAGCCGAGTCCAAAACTCAGCTGTTCCCCATCTCAGCCCAGAAAGCAGGTAGAAAAACTTTTGTGGTGCCTTTCAGCTGCCTACCGGGGTAGTGTAAAAACTACCAACAGAACTCGTTTCTGGCACCTTCCCCGGTGGAGGTGTGCATGGGGTGTGTTTGGAACATTTTGTCACCAGCCGAGTCCAAAATTCAGCGATTCCCCATCTCAGCCCAGAAAGCAGGTAGAACAAGTTTTGTGGTGCCTTTCAGCTGCCTACCGGGGTAGTGTAAAAACTACCAACAGAACTCGTTTCTGGCACCTTCCCCGGTGGAGTTGTGCATGGGGTGTGTTTGGAACATTTTGTCACCAGCCGAGTCCAAAATTCAGCGATTCCCCATCTCAGCCCAGAAAGCAGGTAGAACAAGTTTTGTGGTGCCTTTCAGCTGCCTACCGGGGTAGTGTAAAAACTACCAACAGAACTCGTTTCTGGCACCTTCCCCGGTGGAGGTGTGCATGGGGTGTGTTTGGAACATTTTGTCACCAGCCGAGTCCAAAATTCAGCGATTCCCCATCTCAGCCCAGAAAGCAGGTAGAACAAGTTTTGTGGTGCCTTTCAGCTGCCTACCGGGGTAGTGTAAAAACTACCAACAGAACTCGTTTCTGGCACCTTCCCCGGTGGAGTTGTGCATGGGGTGTGTTTGGAACATTTTGTCACCAGCCGAGTCCAAAATTCAGGGATTCTCCATCTCAGCCCAGAAAGCAGGTAGAACAAGTTTTGTGGTGCCTTTCTCTTGCCTACCGGGGTAGTGTAAAAACTACCAACAGAACTCGTTTCTGGCACCTTTGCCAGTGAAGGTGTGCATGGGGTGTGTTTGGAACATTTTGTCACCAGCCGAGTCCAAAATTCAGCTGTTCCCCATCTCAGCCCAGAAAGCAGGTAGAACAAGTTTTCTGGTGCCTTTCAGCTGCCTACCGGGGTAGTGTAAAAACTACCAACAGAACTCGTTTCTGGCACCTTCCCCGGTGGAGTTGGCATGGGGTGTGTTTGGAACATTTTGTTACCAGCCGAGTCCAAACTTCAGCTGATCCCCATCTCAGCCCAGAAAGCAGGTAGAACAAGTTTTGTGGTGCCTTTCAGCTGCCTACCAAGGTAGTGTAAAAACTACCAGGAGAACTCCTGTCTGGCACCTTCCCCGGTGGAGTTGTGCATGGGGTGTGTTTGGAACATTTTGTCAGCAGCCGAGTCCAAAACTCAGCTGTTCCCCATCTCAGCCCAGAAAGCAGGTAGAAAAACTTTTGTGGTGCCTTTCAGCTGCCTACCGGGGTAGTGTAAAAACTACCAACAGAACTCGTTTCTGGCACCTTCCCCGGTGGAGGTGTGCATGGGGTGTGTTTGGAACATTTTGTCACCAGCCGAGTCCAAAATTCAGCGATTCCCCATCTCAGCCCAGAAAGCAGGTAGAACAAGTTTTGTGGTGCCTTTCAGCTGCCTACCGGGGTAGTGTAAAAACTACCAACGGAACTCGTTTCTGGCACCTTCCCCGGTGGAGTTGTGCATGGGGTGTGTTTGGAACATTTTGTTACCAGCCGAGTCCAAAATTCAGCGTTTCCCCCATCTCAGCCCAGAAAGCAGGTAGAACAAGTTTTGTGGTGCCTTTCAGCTGCCTACCAAGGTAGTGTAAAAACTACCAGGAGAACTCCTGTCTGGCACCTTCCCCGGTGGAGTTGTGCATGGGGTGTGTTTGGAACATTTTGTCACCAGCCGAGTCCAAAATTCAGCCGTTCCCCATCTCAGCCCAGAAAGCAGGTAGAAAAACTTTTGTGGTGCCTTTCAGCTACCTACCGGGGTAGTGTATAAACTACCAACAGAACTCGTTTCTGGCACCTTCCCCGGTGGAGTTGTGCATGGGGTGTGTTTGGAACATTTTGTCAGCAGCCGAGTCCAAAACTCAGCTGTTCCCCATCTCAGCCCAGAAAGCAGGTAGAAAAACTTTTGTTGTGCCTTTCAGCTGCCTACCGGGGTAGTGTAAAAACTACCAACAGAACTCGTTTCTGGCACCTTCCCCGGTGGAGGTGTGCATGGGGTGTGTTTGGAACATTTTTTCACCAGCCGAGTCCAAAATTCAGCCGTTCCCCATCTCAGCCCAGAAAGCAGGTAGAACAAGTTTTGTGGTGCCTTTCAGCTGCCTACCGGGGTAGTGTAAAAACTACCAACAGAACTCGTTTCTGGCACCTTCCCCGGTGGAGTTGTGCATGGGGTGTGTTTGGAACATTTTGTCACCAGCCGAGTCCAAAATTCAGCGATTCCCCATCTCAGCCCAGAAAGCAGGTAGAACAAGTTTTGTGGTGCCTTTCTCTTGCCTACCGGGGTAGTGTAAAAACTACCAACAGAACTCGTTTCTGGCACCTTTGCCAGTGAAGGTGTGCATGGGGTGTGTTTGGAACATTTTGTCACCAGCCGAGTCCAAAATTCAGCTGTTCCCCATCTCAGCCCAGAAAGCAGGTAGAACAAGTTTTCTGGTGCCTTTCAGCTGCCTACCGGGGTAGTGTAAAAACTACCAACAGAACTCGTTTCTGGCACCTTCCCCGGTGGAGTTGGCATGGGGTGTGTTTGGAACATTTTGTTACCAGCCGAGTCCAAACTTCAGCTGATCCCCATCTCAGCCCAGAAAGCAGGTAGAACAAGTTTTGTGGTGCCTTTCAGCTGCCTACCGGGGGTAGTGTAAAAACTACCAACAGAACTCGTTTCTGGCACCTTCCTCGGTGGAGTTGTGCATGGGGTGTGTTTGGAACATTTTGTCAGCAGCCGAGTCCAAAACTCAGCTGTTCCCCATCTCAGCCCAGAAAGCAGGTAGAAAAACTTTTGTGGTGCCTTTCAGCTGCCTACCGGGGTAGTGTAAAAACTACCAACAGAACTCGTTTCTGGCACCTTCCCCGGTGGAGGTGTGCATGGGGTGTGTTTGGAACATTTTTTCACCAGCCGAGTCCAAAATTCAGCCGTTCCCCGTCTCAGCCCAGAAAGCAGGTAGAACAAGTTTTGTGGTGCCTTTCAGCTGCCTACCGGGGTAGTGTAAAAACTACCAACAGAACTCGTTTCTGGCACCTTCCCCGGTGGAGTTGTGCATGGGGTGTGTTTGGAACATTTTGTCACCAGCCGAGTCCAAAACTCAGCTGTTCCCCATCTCAGCCCAGAAAGCAGGTAGAAAAACTTTTGTGGTGCCTTTCAGCTGCCTACCGGGGTAGTGTAAAAACTACCAACAGAACTCGTTTCTGGCACCTTCCCCGGTGGAGGTGTGCATGGGGTGTGTTTGGAACATTTTGTCACCAGCCGAGTCCAAAATTCAGCGATTCCCCATCTCAGCCCAGAAAGCAGGTAGAACAAGTTTTGTGGTGCCTTTCTCTTGCCTACCGGGGTAGTGTAAAAACTACCAACAGAACTCGTTTCTGGCACCTTCCCCGGTGGAGTTGTGCATGGGGTGTGTTTGGAACATTTTGTCACCAGCCGAGTCCAAAAGTCAGCGATTCCCCATCTCAGCCCAGAAAGCAGGTAGAACAAGTTTTGTGGTGCCTTTCAGCTGCCTACCGGGGTAGTGTAAAAACTACCAACAGAACTCGTTTCTGGCACCTTCCCCGGTGGAGGTGTGCATGGGGTGTGTTTGGAACATTTTGTCACCAGCCGAGTCCAAAATTCAGCGATTCCCCATCTCAGCCCAGAAAGCAGGTAGAACAAGTTTTGTGGTGCCTTTCAGCTGCCTACCGGGGTAGTGTAAAAACTACCAACAGAACTCGTTTCTGGCACCTTCCCCGGTGGAGTTGTGCATGGGGTGTGTTTGGAACATTTTGTCACCAGCCGAGTCCAAAATTCAGGGATTCTCCATCTCAGCCCAGAAAGCAGGTAGAACAAGTTTTGTGGTGCCTTTCTCTTGCCTACCGGGGTAGTGTAAAAACTACCAACAGAACTCGTTTCTGGCACCTTTGCCAGTGAAGGTGTGCATGGGGTGTGTTTGGAACATTTTGTCACCAGCCGAGTCCAAAATTCAGCTGTTCCCCATCTCAGCCCAGAAAGCAGGTAGAACAAGTTTTCTGGTGCCTTTCAGCTGCCTACCGGGGTAGTGTAAAAACTACCAACAGAACTCGTTTCTGGCACCTTCCCCGGTGGAGTTGGCATGGGGTGTGTTTGGAACATTTTGTTACCAGCCGAGTCCAAACTTCAGCTGATCCCCATCTCAGCCCAGAAAGCAGGTAGAACAAGTTTTGTGGTGCCTTTCAGCTGCCTACCAAGGTAGTGTAAAAACTACCAGGAGAACTCCTGTCTGGCACCTTCCCCGGTGGAGTTGTGCATGGGGTGTGTTTGGAACATTTTGTCAGCAGCCGAGTCCAAAACTCAGCTGTTCCCCATCTCAGCCCAGAAAGCAGGTAGAAAAACTTTTGTGGTGCCTTTCAGCTGCCTACCGGGGTAGTGTAAAAACTACCAACAGAACTCGTTTCTGGCACCTTCCCCGGTGGAGGTGTGCATGGGGTGTGTTTGGAACATTTTGTCACCAGCCGAGTCCAAAATTCAGCGATTCCCCATCTCAGCCCAGAAAGCAGGTAGAACAAGTTTTGTGGTGCCTTTCAGCTGCCTACCGGGGTAGTGTAAAAACTACCAACGGAACTCGTTTCTGGCACCTTCCCCGGTGGAGTTGTGCATGGGGTGTGTTTGGAACATTTTGTTACCAGCCGAGTCCAAAATTCAGCGTTTCCCCATCTCAGCCCAGAAAGCAGGTAGAACAAGTTTTGTGGTGCCTTTCAGCTGCCTACCAAGGTAGTGTAAAAACTACCAGGAGAACTCCTGTCTGGCACCTTCCCCGGTGGAGTTGTGCATGGGGTGTGTTTGGAACATTTTGTCACCAGCCGAGTCCAAAACTCAGCTGTTCCCCATCTCAGCCCAGAAAGCAGGTAGAAAAACTTTTGTGGTGCCTTTCAGCTGCCTACCGGGGTAGTGTAAAAACTACCAACAGAACTCGTTTCTGGCACCTTCCCCGGTGGAGGTGTGCATGGGGTGTGTTTGGAACATTTTGTCACCAGCCGAGTCCAAAATTCAGCGATTCCCCATCTCAGCCCAGAAAGCAGGTAGAACAAGTTTTGTGGTGCCTTTCTCTTGCCTACCGGGGTAGTGTAAAAACTACCAACAGAACTCGTTTCTGGCACCTTCCCCGGTGGAGTTGTGCATGGGGTGTGTTTGGAACATTTTGTCACCAGCCGAGTCCAAAATTCAGGGATTCTCCATCTCAGCCCAGAAAGCAGGTAGAACAAGTTTTGTGGTGCCTTTCTCTTGCCTACCGGGGTAGTGTAAAAACTACCAACAGAACTCGTTTCTGGCACCTTTGCCAGTGAAGTTGTGCATGGGGTGTGTTTGGAACATTTTGTCACCAGCCGAGTCCAAAATTCAGCTGTTCCCCATCTCAGCCCAGAAAGCAGGTAGAACAAGTTTTGTGGTGCCTTTCAGCTGCCTACCGGGGTAGTGTAAAAACTACCAACAGAACTCGTTTCTGGCACCTTCCCCGGTGGAGTTGGCATGGGGTGTGTTTGGAACATTTTGTTACCAGCCGAGTCCAAACTTCAGCTGATCCCCATCTCAGCCCAGAAAGCAGGTAGAACAAGTTTTGTGGTGCCTTTCAGCTGCCTACCAAGGTAGTGTAAAAACTACCAGGAGAACTCCTGTCTGGCACCTTCCCCGGTGGAGTTGTGCATGGGGTGTGTTTGGAACATTTTGTCAGCAGCCGAGTCCAAAATTCAGCCGTTCCCCATCTCAGCCCAGAAAGCAGGTAGAACAAGTTTTGTGGTGCCTTTCTCTTGCCTACCGGGGTAGTGTAAAAACTACCAACAGAACTCGTTTCTGGCACCTTCCCCGGTGGAGTTGTGCATGGGGTGTGTTTGGAACATTTTGTCACCAGCCGAGTCCAAAATTCAGCGATTCCCCATCTCAGCCCAGAAAGCAGGTAGAACAAGTTTTGTGGTGCCTTTCAGCTGCCTACCGGGGTAGTGTAAAAACTACCAACGGAACTCGTTTCTGGCACCTTCCCCGGTGGAGTTGTGCATGGGGTGTGTTTGGAACATTTTGTTACCGGCCGAGTCCAAAATTCAGCGATTCCCCATCTCAGCCCAGAAAGCAGGTAGAACAAGTTTTGTGGTGCCTTTCAGCTGCCTACCGGGGTAGTGTAAAAACTACCAACGGAACTCGTTTCTGGCACCTTCCCCGGTGGAGTTGTGCATGGGGTGTGTTTGGAACATTTTGTCACCAGCCGAGTCCAAAATTCAGCTATTCCCCATCTCAGCCCAGAAAGCAGGTAGAACAAGTTTTGTGGTGCCTTTCAGCTGCCTACCGGGGTAGTGTAAAAACTACCAACGGAACTCGTTTCTGGCACCTTCCCCGGTGGAGTTGTGCATGGGGTGTGTTTGGAACATTTTGTCACCAGCCGAGTCCAAAATTCAGCGATTCCCCATCTCAGCCCAGAAAGCAGGTAGAACAAGTTTTGTGGTGCCTTTCAGCTGCCTACCGGGGTACTGTAAAAACTACCAACAGAACTCGTTTCTGGCACCTTCCCCGGTGGAGTTGTGCATGGGGTGTGTTTGGAACATTTTGTCACCAGCCGAGTCCAAAATTCAGCGATTCCCCATCTCAGCCCAGAAAGCAGGTAGAACAAGTTTTGTGGTGCCTTTCAGCTGCCTACCGGGGTAGTGTAAAAACTACCAACAGAACTCGTTTCTGGCACCTTCCCCGGTGGAGTTGTGCATGGGGTGTGTTTGGAACATTTTGTTACCAGCCGAGTCCAAAATTCAGCGATTCCCCATCTCAGCCCAGAAAGCAGGTAGAACAAGTTTTGTGGTGCCTTTCAGCTGCCTACCGGGGTAGTGTAAAAACTACCAACGGAACTCGTTTCTGGCACCTTTGCCGGTGGAGTTGTGCATGGGGTGTGTTTGGAACATTTTGTCACCAGCCGAGTCCAAAATTCAGCTATTCCCCATCTAAGCCCAGAAAGCAGGTAGAACAAGTTTTGTGGTGCCTTTCAGCTGCCTACCGGGGTAGTGTAAAAACTACCAACAGAACTCGTTTCTGGCACCTTCCCCGGTGGAGTTGTGCATGGGGTGTGTTTGGAACATTTTGTCACCAGCCGAGTCCAAAATTCAGCGATTCCCCATCTCAGCCCAGAAAGCAGGTAGAACAAGTTTTGTGGTGCCTTTCAGCTGCCTACCGGGGTAGTGTAAAAACTACCAACAGAACTCGTTTCTGGCACCTTCCCCGGTGGAGTTGTGCATGGGGTGTGTTTGGAACATTTTGTCACCAGCCGAGTCCAAAATTCAGCGATTCCCCATCTCAGCCCAGAAAGCAGGTAGAACAAGTTTTGTGGTGCCTTTCAGCTGCCTACCGGGGTAGTGTAAAAACTACCAACAGAACTCGTTTCTGGCACCTTCCCCGGTGGAGTTGTGCATGGGGTGTGTTTGGAACATTTTGTCACCAGCCGAGTCCAAAATTCAGCGATTCCCCATCTCAGCCCAGAAAGCAGGTAGAACAAGTTTTGTGGTGCCTTTCAGCTGCCTACCGGGGTAGTGTAAAAACTACCAACAGAACTCGTTTCTGGCACCTTCCCCGGTGGAGTTGTGCATGGGGTGTGTTTGGAACATTTTGTCACCAGCCGAGTCCAAAATTCAGCGATTCCCCATCTCAGCCCAGAAAGCAGGTAGAACAAGTTTTGTGGTGCCTTTCAGCTGCCTACCGGGGTAGTGTAAAAACTACCAACGGAACTCGTTTCTGGCACCTTCCCCGGTGGAGTTGTGCATGGGGTGTGTTTGGAACATTTTGTCACCAGCCGAGTCCAAAATTCAGCGATTCCCCATCTCAGCCCAGAAAGCAGGTAGAACAAGTTTTGTGGTGCCTTTCAGCTGCCTACCGGGGTAGTGTAAAAACTACCAACGGAACTCGTTTCTGGCACCTTCCCCGGTGGAGTTGTGCATGGGGTGTGTTTGGAACATTTTGTCACCAGCCGAGTCCAAAATTCAGCGATTCCCCATCTCAGCCCAGAAAGCAGGTAGAACAAGTTTTGTGGTGCCTTTCAGCTGCCTACCGGGGTAGTGTAAAAACTACCAACAGAACTCGTTTCTGGCACCTTCCCCGGTGGAGTTGTGCATGGGGTGTGTTTGGAACATTTTGTTACCAGCCGAGTCCAAAATTCAGCGATTCCCCATCTCAGCCCAGAAAGCAGGTAGAACAAGTTTTGTGGTGCCTTTCAGCTGCCTACCGGGGTAGTGTAAAAACTACCAACGGAACTCGTTTCTGGCACCTTTGCCGGTGGAGTTGTGCATGGGGTGTGTTTGGAACATTTTGTCACCAGCCGAGTCCAAAATTCAGCTATTCCCCATCTAAGCCCAGAAAGCAGGTACAACAAGTTTTGTGGTGCCTTTCTCTTGCCTACCGGGGTAGTGTAAAAACTACCAACAGAACTCCTGTCTGGCACCTTCCCCGGTGGAGTTGTGCATGGGGTGTGTTTGGAACATTTTGTCACCAGCCGAGTCCAAAATTCAGCGATTCCCCATCTCAGCCCAGAAAGCAGGTAGAACAAGTTTTGTGGTGCCTTTCTCTTGCCTACCGGGGGTAGTGTAAAAACTACCAACAGAACTCGTTTCTGGCACCTTCCCCGGTGGAGTTGTGCATGGGGTGTGTTTGGAACATTTTGTCACCAGCCGAGTCCAAAATTCAGCGATTCCCCATCTCAGCCCAGAAAGCAGGTAGAACAAGTTTTGTGGTGCCTTTCAGCTGCCTACCGGGGTAGTGTAAAAACTACCAACAGAACTCGTTTCTGGCACCTTCCCCGGTGGAGTTGTGCATGGGGTGTGTTTGGAACATTTTGTCACCAGCCGAGTCCAAAATTCAGCGATTCCCCATCTCAGCCCAGAAAGCAGGTAGAACAAGTTTTGTGGTGCCTTTCAGCTGCCTACCGGGGTAGTGTAAAAACTACCAACGGAACTCGTTTCTGGCACCTTCCCCGGTGGAGTTGTGCATGGGGTGTGTTTGGAACATTTTGTCACCAGCCGAGTCCAAAATTCAGCGATTCCCCATCTCAGCCCAGAAAGCAGGTAGAACAAGTTTTTGTGGTGCCTTTCAGCTGCCTACCGGGGTAGTGTAAAAACTACCAACGGAACTCGTTTCTGGCACCTTCCCCGGTGGAGTTGTGCATGGGGTGTGTTTGGAACATTTTGTCACCAGCCGAGTCCAAAATTCAGCGATTCCCCATCTCAGCCCAGAAAGCAGGTAGAACAAGTTTTGTGGTGCCTTTCAGCTGCCTACCGGGGTACTGTAAAAACTACCAACAGAACTCGTTTCTGGCACCTTCCCCGGTGGAGTTGTGCATGGGGTGTGTTTGGAACATTTTGTCACCAGCCGAGTCCAAAAGTCAGCGATTCCCCATCTCAGCCCAGAAAGCAGGTAGAACAAGTTTTGTGGTGCCTTTCAGCTGCCTACCGGGGTAGTGTAAAAACTACCAACAGAACTCGTTTCTGGCACCTTCCCCGGTGGAGTTGTGCATGGGGGTGTGTTTGGAACATTTTGTTACCAGCCGAGTCCAAAATTCAGCGATTCCCCATCTCAGCCCAGAAAGCAGGTAGAACAAGTTTTGTGGTGCCTTTCAGCTGCCTACCGGGGTAGTGTAAAAACTACCAACGGAACTCGTTTCTGGCACCTTTGCCGGTGGAGTTGTGCATGGGGTGTGTTTGGAACATTTTGTCACCAGCCGAGTCCAAAATTCAGCTATTCCCCATCTAAGCCCAGAAAGCAGGTACAACAAGTTTTGTGGTGCCTTTCAGCTGCCTACCGGGTAGTGTAAAAACTACCAACAGAACTCGTTTCTGGCACCTTCCCCGGTGGAGTTGTGCATGGGGTGTGTTTGGAACATTTTGTCACCAGCCGAGTCCAAAATTCAGCGATTCCCCATCTCAGCCCAGAAAGCAGGTAGAACAAGTTTTGTGGTGCCTTTCAGCTGCCTACCGGGGTAGTGTAAAAACTACCAACAGAACTCGTTTCTGGCACCTTCCTCGGTGGAGTTGTGCATGGGGTGTGTTTGGAACATTTTGTCACCAGCCGAGTCCAAAATTCAGCTGTTCCCCATCTCAGCCCAGAAAGCAGGTAGAAAAACTTTTGTGGTGCCTTTCAGCTGCCTACCGGGGTAGTGTAAAAACTACCAACAGAACTCGATTCTGGCACCTTCCCCGGTGGAGCTGTGCATGGGGTGTGTTTGGAACATTTTGTCACCAGCCGAGTCCAAAATTCAGCGATTCCCCATCTCAGCCCAGAAAGCAGGTAGAACAAGTTTTGTGGTGCCTTTCAGCTGCCTACCGGGGTAGTGTAAAAACTACCAACGGAACTCGTTTCTGGCACCTTCCCCGGTGGAGTTGTGCATGGGGTGTGTTTGGAACATTTTGTCACCAGCCGAGTCCAAAATTCAGCGATTCCCCATCTCAGCCCAGAAAGCAGGTAGAACAAGTTTTGTGGTGCCTTTCAGCTGCCTACCGGGGTAGTGTAAAAACTACCAACGGAACTCGTTTCTGGCACCTTCCCCGGTGGAGTTGTGCATGGGGTGTGTTTGGAACATTTTGTCACCAGCCGAGTCCAAAATTCAGCGATTCCCCATCTCAGCCCAGAAAGCAGGTAGAACAAGTTTTGTGGTGCCTTTCAGCTGCCTACCGGGGTACTGTAAAAACTACCAACAGAACTCGTTTCTGGCACCTTCCCCGGTGGAGTTGTGCATGGGGTGTGTTTGGAACATTTTGTCACCAGCCGAGTCCAAAAGTCAGCGATTCCCCATCTCAGCCCAGAAAGCAGGTAGAACAAGTTTTGTGGTGCCTTTCAGCTGCCTACCGGGGTAGTGTAAAAACTACCAACAGAACTCGTTTCTGGCACCTTCCCCGGTGGAGTTGTGCATGGGGTGTGTTTGGAACATTTTGTTACCAGCCGAGTCCAAAATTCAGCGATTCCCCATCTCAGCCCAGAAAGCAGGTAGAACAAGTTTTGTGGTGCCTTTCAGCTGCCTACCGGGGTAGTGTAAAAACTACCAACGGAACTCGTTTCTGGCACCTTTGCCGGTGGAGTTGTGCATGGGGTGTGTTTGGAACATTTGTCACCAGCCGAGTCCAAAATTCAGCTATTCCCCATCTAAGCCCAGAAAGCAGGTACAACAAGTTTTGTGGTGCCTTTCAGCTGCCTACCGGGGTAGTGTAAAAACTACCAACAGAACTCGTTTCTGGCACCTTCCCCGGTGGAGTTGTGCATGGGGTGTGTTTGGAACATTTTGTCACCAGCCGAGTCCAAAATTCAGCGATTCCCCATCTCAGCCCAGAAAGCAGGTAGAACAAGTTTTTGTGGTGCCTTTCAGCTGCCTACCGGGGTAGTGTAAAAACTACCAACAGAACTCGTTTCTGGCACCTTCCTCGGTGGAGTTGTGCATGGGGTGTGTTTGGAACATTTTGTCACCAGCCGAGTCCAAAATTCAGCTGTTCCCCATCTCAGCCCAGAAAGCAGGTAGAAAAACTTTTGTGGTGCCTTTCAGCTGCCTACCGGGGTAGTGTAAAAACTACCAACAGAACTCGATTCTGGCACCTTCCCCGGTGGAAGCTGTGCATGGGGTGTGTTTGGAACATTTTGTCACCAGCCGAGTCCAAAACTCAGCTGTTCCCCCATCTCAGCCCAGAAAGCAGGTAGAACAAGTTTAGTGGTGCCTTTCAGCTGCCTACCGGGGTAGTGTAAAAACTACCAACAGAACTCGTTTCTGGCACCTTCCCCCGGTGGAGTTGTGCATGGGGTGTGTTTGGAACATTTTGTCACCAGCCGAGTCCAAAACTCAGCTGTTCCCCATCTCAGCCCAGAAAGCAGGTAGAAAAACTTTTGTGGTGCCTTTCAGCTGCCTACCGGGGTAGTGTAAAAACTACCAACAGAACTCGTTTCTGGCACCTTCCCCGGTGGAGGTGTGCATGGGGTGTGTTTGGAACATTTTTTTCACCAGCCGAGTCCAAAATTCAGCCGTTCCCCGTCTCAGCCCAGAAAGCAGGTAGAACAAGTTTTGTGGTGCCTTTCAGCTGCCCTACCGGGGTAGTGTAAAAACTACCAACAGAACTCGTTTTCTGGCACCTTCCCCGGTGGAGTTGTGCATGGGGTGTGTTTGGAACATTTTGTCACCAGCCGAGTCCAAAATTCAGCGATTCCCCATCTCAGCCCAGAAAGCAGGTAGAAAAACTTTTGTGGTGCCTTTCAGCTGCCTACCGGGGTAGTGTAAAAACTACCAACAAGAACTCGTTTTCTGGCACCTTCCCCGTGTGAGTTGTGCATGGGGTGTGTTTGGAACATTTTGTCACCAGCCGAGTCCAAAACTCAGGGATTCTCCATCTCAGCCCAGAAAGCAGGTAGAACAAGTTTTGTGGTGCCTTTCTCTTGCCTACCGGGGTAGGTGTAAAAACTACCAACAGAACTCGTTTCTGGCACCTTTGCCAGTGAAGGTGTGCATGGGGTGTGTTTGGAACATTTTGTCACCAGCCGAGTCCAAAATTCAGCTGTTCCCCATCTCAGCCCAGAAAGCAGGTAGAACAAGTTTTCTGGTGCCTTTCAGCTGCCTACCGGGGTAGTGTAAAAACTACCAACAGAACTCGTTTCTGCCACCTTCCCCGGTGGAGTTGGCATGGGGTGTGTTTGGAACATTTTGTTACCAGCCGAGTCCAAACTTCAGCTGATCCCCATCTCAGCCCAGAAAGCAGGTAGAACAAGTTTTTGTGGTGCCTTTCAGCTGCCTACCGGGGTAGTGTAAAAACTACCAACAGAACTCGTTTCTGGCACCTTCCTCGGTGGAGTTTTGCATGGGGTGTGTTTGGAACATTTTGTCAGCAGCCGAGTCCAAAACTCAGCTGTTCCCCATCTCAGCCCAGAAAGCAGGTAGAACAAGTTTTGTGGTGCCTTTCAGCTGCCTACCGGGGTAGTGTAAAAACTACCAACAGAACTCGTTTTCTGGCACCTTCCCCGGTGGAGGTGTGCATGGGGTGTGTTTGGAACATTTTTTCACCAGCCGAGTCCAAAATTCAGCCGTTCCCCGTCTCAGCCCAGAAAGCAGGTAGAACAAGTTTTGTGGTGCCTTTCAGCTGCCTACCGGGGTAGTGTAAAAACTACCAACAGAACTCGTTTCTGGCACCTTCGCACCTTCCCCGGTGGAGTTGTGCATGGGGTGTGTTTGGAACATTTTGTCACCAGCCGAGTCCAAAATTCAGCGATTCCCCATCTCAGCCCAGAAAGCAGGTAGAAAAACTTTTGTGGTGCCTTTCAGCTGCCTACCGGGGTAGTGTAAAAACTACCAACAGAACTCGTTTCTGGCACCTTCCCCGGTGGAGGTGTGCATGGGGTGTGTTTGGAACATTTTGTCACCAGCCGAGTCCAAAATTCAGCTATTCCACATCTCAGCCCAGAAAGCAGGTAGAACAAGTTTTGTGGTGCCTTTCTCTTGCCTACCGGGGTAGTGTAAAAACTACCAACAGAACTCGTTTCTGGCACCTTCCCCGGTGGAGTTGTGCATGGGGTGTGTTTGGAACATTTTGTCACCAGCCGAGTCCAAAATTCAGCGATTCCCCATCTCAGCCCAGAAAGCAGGTAGAACAAGTTTTGTGGTGCCTTTCTCTTGCCTACCGGGGTAGTGTAAAAACTACCAACAGAACCCGTTTCTGGCACCTTCCCCGGTGGAGTTGTGCATGGGGTGTGTTTGGAACATTTTGTCACCAGCCGAGTCCAAAACTCAGCTGTTCCCCATCTCAGCCCAGAAAGCAGGTAGAAAAACTTTTGTGGTGCCTTTCAGCTGCCTACCGGGGTAGTGTAAAAACTACCAACAGAACTCGTTTCTGGCACCTTCCCCGGTGGAGGTGTGCATGGGGTGTGTTTGGAACATTTTGTCACCAAGCCGAGTCCAAAATTCAGCCGTTCCCCGTCTCAGCCCAGAAAGCAGGTAGAACAAGTTTTGTGGTGCCTTTCAGCTGCCTACCGGGGTAGTGTAAAAACTACCAACAGAACTCGTTTCTGGCACCTTCCCCGGTGGAGGTGTGCATGGGGTGTGTTTGGAACATTTTGTCACCAGCCGAGTCCAAAATTCAGCGATTCCCCATCTCAGCCCAGAAAGCAGGTAGAACAAGTTTTGTGGTGCCTTTCTCTTGCCTACCGGGGTAGTGTAAAAACTACCAACAGAACTCGTTTCTGGCACCTTTGCCAGTGAAGGTGTGCATGGGGTGTGTTTGGAACATTTTGTCACCAGCCGAGTCCAAAACTCAGCTGTTCCCCATCTCAGCCCAGAAAGCAGGTAGAAAAACTTTTGTGGTGCCTTTCAGCTGCCTACCGGGGTAGTGTAAAAACTACCAACAGAACTCGTTTCTGGCACCTTCCCCGGTGGAGGTGTGCATGGGGTGTGTTTGGAACATTCTGTCACCAGCCGAGTCCAAAATTCAGCCGTTCCCCGTCTCAGCCCAGAAAGCAGGTAGAACAAGTTTTGTGGTGCCTTTCAGCTGCCTACCGGGGTAGTGTAAAAACTATCAACAGAACTCGTTTCTGGCACCTTCCTCGGTGGAGTTGTGCATGGGGTGTGTTTGGAACATTTTGTCAGCAGCCGAGTCCAAAACTCAGCTGTTCCCCATCTCAGCCCAGAAAGCAGGTAGAACAAGTTTTGTGGTGCCTTTCAGCTGCCTACCGGGGTAGTGTAAAAACTACCAACAGAACTCGTTTCTGGCACCTTCCCCGGTGGAGTTGTGCATGGGGTGTGTTTGGAACATTTTGTTACCAGCCGAGTCCAAAATTCAGCGATTCCCCATCTCAGCCCAGAAAGCAGGTAGAACAAGTTTTGTGGTGCCTTTCAGCTGCCTACCGGGGTAGTGTAAAAACTACCAACGGAACTCGTTTCTGGCACCTTTGCCGGTGGAGTTGTGCATGGGGTGTGTTTGGAACATTTTGTCACCAGCCGAGTCCAAAATTCAGCTATTCCCCATCTAAGCCCAGAAAGCAGGTACAACAAGTTTTGTGGTGCCTTTCAGCTGCCTACCGGGGTAGTGTAAAAACTACCAACAGAACTCGTTTCTGGCACCTTCCCCGGTGGAGTTGTGCATGGGGTGTGTTTGGAACATTTTGTCACCAGCCGAGTCCAAAATTCAGCGATTCCCCATCTCAGCCCAGAAAGCAGGTAGAACAAGTTTTGTGGTGCCTTTCAGCTGCCTACCGGGGTAGTGTAAAAACTACCAACAGAACTCGTTTCTGGCACCTTTGCCAGTGAAGGTGTGCATGGGGTGTGTTTGGAACATTTTGTCACCAGCCGAGTCCAAAATTCAGCTGTTCCCCATCTCAGCCCAGAAAGCAGGTAGAAAAACTTTTGTGGTGCCTTTCAGCTGCCTACCGGGGTAGTGTAAAAACTACCAACAGAACTCGATTCTGGCACCTTCCCCGGTGGAGCTGTGCATGGGGTGTGTTTGGAACATTTTGTCACCAGCCGAGTCCAAAACTCAGCTGTTCCCCATCTCAGCCCAGAAAGCAGGTAGAACAAGTTTAGTGGTGCCTTTCAGCTGCCTACCGGGGTAGTGTAAAAACTACCAACAGAACTCGTTTCTGGCACCTTCCCCGGTGGAGTTGTGCATGGGGTGTGTTTGGAACATTTTGTCACCAGCCGAGTCCAAAACTCAGCTGTTCCCCATCTCAGCCCAGAAAGCAGGTAGAAAAACTTTTGTGGTGCCTTTCAGCTGCCTACCGGGGTAGTGTAAAAACTACCAACAGAACTCGTTTCTGGCACCTTCCCCGGTGGAGGTGTGCATGGGGTGTGTTTGGAACATTTTTTCACCAGCCGAGTCCAAAATTCAGCCGTTCCCCGTCTCAGCCCAGAAAGCAGGTAGAACAAGTTTTGTGGTGCCTTTCAGCTGCCTACCGGGGTAGTGTAAAAAACTACCAACAGAACTCGTTTCTGGCACCTTCCCCGGTGGAGTTGTGCATGGGGTGTGTTTGGAACATTTTGTCACCAGCCGAGTCCAAAATTCAGCGATTCCCCATCTCAGCCCAGAAAGCAGGTAGAAAAACTTTTGTGGTGCCTTTCTCTTGCCTACCGGGGTAGTGTAAAAACTACCAACAGAACTCGTTTCTGGCACCTTCCCCGGTGGAGTTGTGCATGGGGTGTGTTTGGAACATTTTGTCACCAGCCGAGTCCAAAACTCAGGGATTCTCCATCTCAGCCCAGAAAGCAGGTAGAACAAGTTTTGTGGTGCCTTTCTCTTGCCTACCGGGGTAGTGTAAAAACTACCAACAGAACTCGTTTCTGGCACCTTTGCCAGTGAAGGTGTGCATGGGGTGTGTTTGGAACATTTTGTCACCAGCCGAGTCCAAAATTCAGCTGTTCCCCATCTCAGCCCAGAAAGCAGGTAGAACAAGTTTTCTGGTGCCTTTCAGCTGCCTACCGGGGTAGTGTAAAAACTACCAACAGAACTCGTTTCTGCCACCTTCCCCGGTGGAGTTGGCATGGGGTGTGTTTGGAACATTTTGTTACCAGCCGAGTCCAAACTTCAGCTGATCCCCATCTCAGCCCAGAAAGCAGGTAGAACAAGTTTTGTGGTGCCTTTCAGCTGCCTACCGGGGTAGTGTAAAAACTACCAACAGAACTCGTTTCTGGCACCTTCCTCGGTGGAGTTTTGCATGGGGTGTGTTTGGAACATTTTGTCAGCAGCCGAGTCCAAAACTCAGCTGTTCCCCATCTCAGCCCAGAAAGCAGGTAGAACAAGTTTTGTGGTGCCTTTCAGCTGCCTACCGGGGTAGTGTAAAAACTACCAACAGAACTCGTTTCTGGCACCTTCCCCGGTGGAGGTGTGCATGGGGTGTGTTTGGAACATTTTGTCACCAGCCGAGTCCAAAACTCAGCTGTTCCCCATCTCAGCCCAGAAAGCAGGTAGAAAAACTTTTGTGGTGCCTTTCAGCTGCCTACCGGGGTAGTGTAAAAACTACCAACAGAACTCGTTTCTGGCACCTTCCCCGGTGGAGGTGTGCATGGGGTGTGTTTGGAACATTTTGTCACCAGCCGAGTCCAAAATTCAGCCGTTCCCCGTCTCAGCCCAGAAAGCAGGTAGAACAAGTTTTGTGGTGCCTTTCAGCTGCCTACCGGGGTAGTGTAAAAACTACCAACAGAACTCGTTTCTGGCACCTTCCCCGGTGGAGTTGTGCATGGGGTGTGTTTGGAACATTTTGTCACCAGCCGAGTCCAAAATTCAGCGATTCCCCATCTCAGCCCAGAAAGCAGGTAGAACAAGTTTTGTGGTGCCTTTCTCTTGCCTACCGGGGTAGTGTAAAAACTACCAACAGAACTCGTTTCTGGCACCTTTGCCAGTGAAGGTGTGCATGGGGTGTGTTTGGAACATTTTGTCACCAGCCGAGTCCAAAACTCAGCTGTTCCCCATCTCAGCCCAGAAAGCAGGTAGAAAAACTTTTGTGGTGCCTTTCAGCTGCCTACCGGGGTAGTGTAAAAACTACCAACAGAACTCGTTTCTGGCACCTTCCCCGGTGGAGGTGTGCATGGGGTGTGTTTGGAACATTCTGTCACCAGCCGAGTCCAAAATTCAGCCGTTCCCCATCTCAGCCCAGAAAGCAGGTAGAACAAGTTTTGTGGTGCCTTTCTCTTGCCTACCGGGGTAGTGTAAAAACTATCAACAGAACTCGTTTCTGGCACCTTCCTCGGTGGAGTTGTGCATGGGGTGTGTTTGGAACATTTTGTCAGCAGCCGAGTCCAAAACTCAGCTGTTCCCCATCTCAGCCCAGAAAGCAGGTAGAACAAGTTTTGTGGTGCCTTTCAGCTGCCTACCGGGGTAGTGTAAAAACTACCAACAGAACTCGTTTCTGGCACCTTCCCCGGTGGAGCTGTGCATGGGGTGTGTTTGGAACATTTTGTTACCAGCCGAGTCCAAAATACAGCCGTTCCCCATCTCACCCCAGAAAGCAGGTAGAACAAGTTTTGTGGTGCCTTTCTCTTGCCTACTGGGGTACTGTAAAAAACTACCAACAGAACTCGTTTCTGGCACCTTCCCCGGTGGAGTTGTGCATGGGGTGTGTTTGGAACATTTTGTCACCAGCCGAGTCCAAACTTCAGCGATTCTCCATCTCAGCCCAGAAAGCAGGTACAACAAGTTTTGTGGTGCCTTTCAGCTGCCTACCGGGGTAGTGTAAAAACTACCAGCAGAACTCGTTTCTGGCACCTTCCCCGGTGGAGGTGTGCATGGGGTGTGTTTGGAACATTTTTTCACCAGCCGAGTCCAAAATTCAGCCGTTCCCCATCTCAGCCCAGAAAGCAGGTAGAACAAGTTTTGTGGTGCCTTTCAGCTGCCTACCGGGGTAGTGTAAAAACTACCAACAGAACTCGTTTCTGGCACCTTCCTCGGTGGAGTTGTGCATGGGGTGTGTTTGGAACATTTTGTCACCAGCCGAGTCCAAAATTCAGCTGTTCCCCATCTCAGCCCAGAAAGCAGGTAGAAAAACTTTTGTGGTGCCTTTCAGCTGCCTACCGGGGTAGTGTAAAAACTACCAACAGAACTCGATTCTGGCACCTTCCCCGGTGGAGCTGTGCATGGGGTGTGTTTGGAACATTTTGTCACCAGCCGAGTCCAAAACTCAGCTGTTCCCCATCTCAGCCCAGAAAGCAGGTAGAACAAGTTTTGTGGTGCCTTTCAGCTGCCTACCGGGGTAGTGTAAAAACTACCAACAGAACTCGTTTCTGGCACCTTCCCCGGTGGAGTTGTGCATGGGGTGTGTTTGGAACATTTTGTCAGCAGCCGAGTCCAAAACTCAGCTGTTCCCCATCTCAGCCCAGAAAGCAGGTAGAAAAACTTTTGTGGTGCCTTTCAGCTGCCTACCGGGGTAGTGTAAAAACTACCAACAGAACTCGTTTCTGGCACCTTCCCCGGTGGAGGTGTGCATGGGGTGTGCTTGGAACATTTTTTCACCAGCCGAGTCCAAAATTCAGCCGTTCCCCGTCTCAGCCCAGAAAGCAGGTAGAACAAGTTTTGTGGTGCCTTTCAGCTGCCTACCGGGGTAGTGTAAAAACTACCAACAGAACTCGTTTCTGGCACCTTCCCCGGTGGAGTTGTGCATGGGGTGTGTTTGGAACATTTTGTCACCAGCTGAGTCCAAAATTCAGCGATTCCCCATCTCAGCCCAGAAAGCAGGTAGAAAAACTTTTGTGGTGCCTTTCAGCTGCCTACCGGGGTAGTGTAAAAACTACCAACAGAACTCGTTTCTGGCACCTTCCCCGGTGGAGTTGTGCATGGGGTGTGTTTGGAACATTTTGTCACCAGCCGAGTCCAAAACTCAGGGATTCTCCATCTCAGCCCAGAAAGCAGGTAGAACAAGTTTTGTGGTGCCTTTCTCTTGCCTACCGGGGTAGTGTAAAAACTACCAACAGAACTCGTTTCTGGCACCTTCCCCGGTGGAGTTGTGCGTGGGGTGTGTTTGGAACATTTTGTCACCAGCCGAGTCCAAAACTCAGGGATTCTCCATCTCAGCCCAGAAAGCAGGTAGAACAAGTTTTGTGGTGCCTTTCTCTTGCCTACCGGGGTAGTGTAAAAACTACCAACAGAACTCGTTTCTGGCACCTTTGCCAGTGAAGGTGTGCATGGGGTGTGTTTGGAACATTTTGTCACCAGCCGAGTCCAAAATTCAGCTGTTCCCCATCTCAGCCCAGAAAGCAGGTAGAACAAGTTTTGTGGTGCCTTTCAGCTGCCTACCGGGGTAGTGTAAAAACTACCAACAGAACTCGTTTCTGGCACCTTCCCCGGTGGAGTTGGCATGGGGTGTGTTTGGAACATTTTGTTACCAGCCGAGTCCAAACTTCAGCTGATCCCCATCTCAGCCCAGAAAGCAGGTAGAACAAGTTTTGTGGTGCCTTTCAGCTGCCTACCGGGGTAGTGTAAAAACTACCAACAGAACTCGTTTCTGGCACCTTCCTCGGTGGAGTTGTGCATGGGGTGTGTTTGGAACATTTTGTCAGCAGCCGAGTCCAAAACTCAGCTGTTCCCCATCTCAGCCCAGAAAGCAGGTAGAAAAACTTTTGTGGTGCCTTTCAGCTGCCTACCGGGGTAGTGTAAAAACTACCAACAGAACTCGTTTCTGGCACCTTCCCCGGTGGAGTTGTGCATGGGGTGTGTTTGGAACATTTTTTCACCAGCCGAGTCCAAAACTCAGCCGTTCCCCGTCTCAGCCCAGAAAGCAGGTAGAAAAACTTTTGTGGTGCCTTTCAGCTGCCTACCGGGGTAGTGTAAAAACTACCAACAGAACTCGTTTCTGGCACCTTCCCCGGTGGAGTTGTGCATGGGGTGTGTTTGGAACATTTTGTCACCAGCCGAGTCCAAAACTCAGCTGTTCCCCATCTCAGCCCAGAAAGCAGGTAGAAAAACTTTTGTGGTGCCTTTCAGCTGCCTACCGGGGTAGTGTAAAAACTACCAACAGAACTCGTTTCTGGCACCTTCCCCGGTGGAGGTGTGCATGGGGTGTGTTTGGAACATTTTGTCAGCAGCCGAGTCCAAAATTCAGCGATTCCCCATCTCAGCCCAGAAAGCAGGTAGAACAAGTTTTGTGGTGCCTTTCTCTTGCCTACTGGGGTAGTGTAAAAACTACCAACAGAACTCGTTTCTGGCACCTTCCCCGGTGGAGTTGTGCATGGGGTGTGTTTGGAACATTTTGTCACCAGCCGAGTCCAAAATTCAGCGATTCCCCATCTCAGCCCAGAAAGCAGGTAGAACAAGTTTTGTGGTGCCTTTCAGCTGCCTACCGGGGTAGTGTAAAAACTACCAACAGAACTCGTTTCTGGCACCTTCCCCGGTGGAGGTGTGCATGGGGTGTGTTTGGAACATTTTGTCACCAGCCGAGTCCAAAATTCAGCCGTTCCCCATCTCAGCCCAGAAAGCAGGTAGAACAAGTTTTGTGGTGCCTTTCTCTTGCCTACCGGGGTAGTGTAAAAACTACCAACAGAACTCGTTTCTGGCACCTTCCCCGGTGGAGGTGTGCATGGGGTGTGTTTGGAACATTTTTTCACCAGCCGAGTCCAAAATTCAGCCGTTCCCCGTCTCAGCCCAGAAAGCAGGTAGAACAAGTTTTGTGGTGCCTTTCAGCTGCCTACCGGGGTAGTGTAAAAACTACCAACAGAACTCGTTTCTGGCACCTTCCCCGGTGGAGTTGTGCATGGGGTGTGTTTGGAACATTTTGTCACCAGCCGAGTCCAAAATTCAGCGATTCCCCATCTCAGCCCAGAAAGCAGGTAGAAAAACTTTTGTGGTGCCTTTCAGCTGCCTACCGGGGTAGTGTAAAAACTACCAACAGAACTCGTTTCTGGCACCTTCCCCGGTGGAGTTGTGCATGGGGTGTGTTTGGAACATTTTGTCACCAGCCGAGTCCAAAACTCAGGGATTCTCCATCTCAGCCCAGAAAGCAGGTAGAACAAGTTTTGTGGTGCCTTTCTCTTGCCTACCGGGGTAGTGTAAAAACTACCAACAGAACTCGTTTCTGGCACCTTTGCCAGTGAAGGTGTGCATGGGGTGTGTTTGGAACATTTTGTCACCAGCCGAGTCCAAAATTCAGCTGTTCCCCATCTCAGCCCAGAAAGCAGGTAGAACAAGTTTTCTGGTGCCTTTCAGCTGCCTACCGGGGTAGTGTAAAAACTACCAACAGAACTCGTTTCTGGCACCTTCCCCGGTGGAGTTGGCATGGGGTGTGTTTGGAACATTTTGTTACCAGCCGAGTCCAAACTTCAGCTGATCCCCATCTCAGCCCAGAAAGCAGGTAGAACAAGTTTTGTGGTGCCTTTCAGCTGCCTACCGGGGTAGTGTAAAAACTACCAACAGAACTCGTTTCTGGCACCTTCCTCGGTGGAGTTGTGCATGGGGTGTGTTTGGAACATTTTGTCAGCAGCCGAGTCCAAAACTCAGCTGTTCCCCATCTCAGCCCAGAAAGCAGGTAGAAAAACTTTTGTGGTGCCTTTCAGCTGCCTACCGGGGTAGTGTAAAAACTACCAACAGAACTCGTTTCTGGCACCTTCCCCGGTGGAGGTGTGCATGGGGTGTGTTTGGAACATTTTTTCACCAGCCGAGTCCAAAATTCAGCCGTTCCCCGTCTCAGCCCAGAAAGCAGGTAGAACAAGTTTTGTGGTGCCTTTCAGCTGCCTACCGGGGTAGTGTAAAAACTACCAACAGAACTCGTTTCTGGCACCTTCCCCGGTGGAGTTGTGCATGGGGTGTGTTTGGAACATTTTGTCACCAGCCGAGTCCAAAACTCAGCTGTTCCCCATCTCAGCCCAGAAAGCAGGTAGAAAAACTTTTGTGGTGCCTTTCAGCTGCCTACCGGGGTAGTGTAAAAACTACCAACAGAACTCGTTTCTGGCACCTTCCCCGGTGGAGGTGTGCATGGGGTGTGTTTGGAACATTCTGTCACCAGCCGAGTCCAAAATTCAGCGATTCCCCATCTCAGCCCAGAAAGCAGGTAGAACAAGTTTTGTGGTGCCTTTCTCTTGCCTACCGGGGTAGTGTAAAAACTACCAACAGAACTCGTTTCTGGCACCTTCCCCGGTGGAGGTGTGCATGGGGTGTGTTTGGAACATTTTTTCACCAGCCGAGTCCAAAACTCAGCCGTTCCCCGTCTCAGCCCAGAAAGCAGGTAGAACAAGTTTTGTGGTGCCTTTCAGCTGCCTACCGGGGTAGTGTAAAAACTACCAACAGAACTCGTTTCTGGCACCTTCCCCGGTGGAGTTGTGCATGGGGTGTGTTTGGAACATTTTGTCACCAGCCGAGTCCAAAACTCAGCTGTTCCCCATCTCAGCCCAGAAAGCAGGTAGAAAAACTTTTGTGGTGCCTTTCAGCTGCCTACCGGGGTAGTGTAAAAACTACCAACAGAACTCGTTTCTGGCACCTTCCCCGGTGGAGGTGTGCATGGGGTGTGTTTGGAACATTTTGTCACCAGCCGAGTCCAAAATTCAGCTATTCCACATCTCAGCCCAGAAAGCAGGTAGAACAAGTTTTGTGGTGCCTTTCTCTTGCCTACCGGGGTAGTGTAAAAACTACCAACAGAACTCGTTTCTGGCACCTTCCCCCGTGGAGTTGTGCATGGGGTGTGTTTGGAACATTTTGTCACCAGCCGAGTCCAAAATTCAGCGATTCCCCATCTCAGCCCAGAAAGCAGGTAGAACAAGTTTTGTGGTGCCTTTCTCTTGCCTACCGGGGTAGTGTAAAAACTACCAACAGAACTCGTTTCTGGCACCTTTGCCACTGAAGGTGTGCATGGGGTGTGTTTGGAACATTTTGTCACCAGCCGAGTCCAAAACTCAGCTGTTCCCCATCTCAGCCCAGAAAGCAGGTAGAAAAACTTTTGTGGTGCCTTTCAGCTGCCTACCGGGGTAGTGTAAAAACTACCAACAGAACTCGTTTCTGGCACCTTCCCCGGTGGAGGTGTGCATGGGGTGTGTTTGGAACATTCTGTCACCAGCCGAGTCCAAAATTCAGCCGTTCCCCGTCTCAGCCCAGAAAGCAGGTAGAACAAGTTTTGTGGTGCCTTTCTCTTGCCTACCGGGGTAGTGTAAAAACTACCAACAGAACTCGTTTCTGGCACCTTCCTCGGTGGAGTTGTGCATGGGGTGTGTTTGGAACATTTTGTCAGCAGCCGAGTCCAAAACTCAGCTGTTCCCCATCTCAGCCCAGAAAGCAGGTAGAACAAGTTTTGTGGTGCCTTTCAGCTGCCTACCGGGGTAGTGTAAAAACTACCAACAGAACTCGTTTCTGGCACCTTCCCCGGTGGAGCTGTGCATGGGGTGTGTTTGGAACATTTTGTTACCAGCCGAGTCCAAAATACAGCCGTTCCCCATCTCAGCCCAGAAAGCAGGTAGAACAAGTTTTGTGGTGCCTTTCTCTTGCCTACTGGGGTACTGTAAAAACTACCAACAGAACTCGTTTCTGGCACCTTCCCCGGTGGAGTTGTGCATGGGGTGTGTTTGGAACATTTTGTCACCAGCCGAGTCCAAACTTCAGCGATTCTCCATCTCAGCCCAGAAAGCAGGTACAACAAGTTTTGTGGTGCCTTTCAGCTGCCTACCGGGGTAGTGTAAAAACTACCAGCAGAACTCGTTTCTGGCACCTTTACCGGTGGAGCTGTGCATGGGGTGTGTTTGGAACATTTTTTCACCAGCCGAGTCCAAAATTCAGCCGTTCCCCATCTCAGCCCAGAAAGCAGGTAGAACAAGTTTTGTGGTGCCTTTCAGCTGCCTACCGGGGTAGTGTAAAAACTACCAACAGAACTCGTTTCTGGCACCTTCCTCGGTGGAGTTGTGCATGGGGTGTGTTTGGAACATTTTGTCACCAGCCGAGTCCAAAATTCAGCTGTTCCCCATCTCAGCCCAGAAAGCAGGTAGAAAAACTTTTGTGGTGCCTTTCAGCTGCCTACCGGGGTAGTGTAAAAACTACCAACAGAACTCGATTCTGGCACCTTCCCCGGTGGAGCTGTGCATGGGGTGTGTTTGGAACATTTTGTCACCAGCCGAGTCCAAAACTCAGCTGTTCCCCATCTCAGCCCAGAAAGCAGGTAGAAAAACTTTTGTGGTGCCTTTCAGCTGCCTACCGGGGTAGTGTAAAAACTACCAACAGAACTCGTTTCTGGCACCTTCCCCGGTGGAGTTGTGCATGGGGTGTGTTTGGAACATTTTGTCACCAGCCGAGTCCAAAACTCAGCTGTTCCCCATCTCAGCCCAGAAAGCAGGTAGAAAAACTTTTGTGGTGCCTTTCAGCTGCCTACCGGGGTAGTGTAAAAACTACCAACAGAACTCGTTTCTGGCACCTTCCCCGGTGGAGGTGTGCATGGGGTGTGTTTGGAACATTTTTTCACCAGCCGAGTCCAAAATTCAGCCGTTCCCCGTCTCAGCCCAGAAAGCAGGTAGAACAAGTTTTGTGGTGCCTTTCAGCTACCTACCGGGGTAGTGTATAAACTACCAACAGAACTCGTTTCTGGCACCTTTGCCAGTGAAGGTGTGCATGGGGTGTGTTTGGAACATTTTGTCACCAGCCGAGTCCAAAATTCAGCTGTTCCCCATCTCAGCCCAGAAAGCAGGTAGAACAAGTTTTCTGGTGCCTTTCAGCTGCCTACCGGGGTAGTGTAAAAACTACCAACAGAACTCGTTTCTGGCACCTTCCCCGGTGGAGTTGGCATGGGGTGTGTTTGGAACATTTTGTTACCAGCCGAGTCCAAACTTCAGCTGATCCCCATCTCAGCCCAGAAAGCAGGTAGAACAAGTTTTGTGGTGCCTTTCAGCTGCCTACCGGGGTAGTGTAAAAACTACCAACAGAACTCGTTTCTGGCACCTTCCTCGGTGGAGTTGTGCATGGGGTGTGTTTGGAACATTTTGTCAGCAGCCGAGTCCAAAACTCAGCTGTTCCCCATCTCAGCCCAGAAAGCAGGTAGAAAAACTTTTGTGGTGCCTTTCAGCTGCCTACCGGGGTAGTGTAAAAACTACCAACAGAACTCGTTTCTGGCACCTTCCCCGGTGGAGGTGTGCATGGGGTGTGTTTGGAACATTTTTTCACCAGCCGAGTCCAAAATTCAGCGATTCCCCGTCTCAGCCCAGAAAGCAGGTAGAAAAACTTTTGTGGTGCCTTTCAGCTGCCTACCGGGGTAGTGTAAAAACTACCAACAGAACTCGTTTCTGGCACCTTCCCCGGTGGAGTTGTGCATGGGGTGTGTTTGGAACATTTTGTCACCAGCCGAGTCCAAAACTCAGCTGTTCCCCATCTCAGCCCAGAAAGCAGGTAGAAAAACTTTTGTGGTGCCTTTCAGCTGCCTACCGGGGTAGTGTAAAAACTACCAACAGAACTCGTTTCTGGCACCTTTGCCAGTGAAGGTGTGCATGGGGTGTGTTTGGAACATTTTGTCACCAGCCGAGTCCAAAATTCAGCCGTTCCCCATCTCAGCCCAGAAAGCAGGTAGAACAAGTTTTGTGGTGCCTTTCTCTTGCCTACCGGGGTAGTGTAAAAACTACCAACAGAACTCGTTTCTGGCACCTTCCCCGGTGGAGGTGTGCATGGGGTGTGTTTGGAACATTTTTTCACCAGCCGAGTCCAAAATTCAGCCGTTCCCCATCTCAGCCCAGAAAGCAGGTAGAAAAACTTTTGTGGTGCCTTTCAGCTACCTACCGGGGTAGTGTATAAACTACCAACAGAACTCGTTTCTGGCACCTTCCCCGGTGGAGTTGTGCATGGGGTGTGTTTGGAACATTTTGTCAGCAGCCGAGTCCAAAACTCAGCTGTTCCCCATCTCAGCCCAGAAAGCAGGTAGAAAAACTTTTGTTGTGCCTTTCAGCTGCCTACCGGGGTAGTGTAAAAACTACCAACAGAACTCGTTTCTGGCACCTTCCCCGGTGGAGGTGTGCATGGGGTGTGTTTGGAACATTTTTTCACCAGCCGAGTCCAAAATTCAGCCGTTCCCCATCTCAGCCCAGAAAGCAGGTAGAACAAGTTTTGTGGTGCCTTTCAGCTGCCTACCGGGGTAGTGTAAAAACTACCAACAGAACTCGTTTCTGGCACCTTCCCCGGTGGAGTTGTGCATGGGGTGTGTTTGGAACATTTTGTCACCAGCCGAGTCCAAAATTCAGCGATTCCCCATCTCAGCCCAGAAAGCAGGTAGAACAAGTTTTGTGGTGCCTTTCTCTTGCCTACCGGGGTAGTGTAAAAACTACCAACAGAACTCGTTTCTGGCACCTTTGCCAGTGAAGGTGTGCATGGGGTGTGTTTGGAACATTTTGTCACCAGCCGAGTCCAAAATTCAGCTGTTCCCCATCTCAGCCCAGAAAGCAGGTAGAACAAGTTTTCTGGTGCCTTTCAGCTGCCTACCGGGGTAGTGTAAAAACTACCAACAGAACTCGTTTCTGGCACCTTCCCCGGTGGAGTTGGCATGGGGTGTGTTTGGAACATTTTGTTACCAGCCGAGTCCAAACTTCAGCTGATCCCCATCTCAGCCCAGAAAGCAGGTAGAACAAGTTTTGTGGTGCCTTTCAGCTGCCTACCGGGGTAGTGTAAAAACTACCAACAGAACTCGTTTCTGGCACCTTCCTCGGTGGAGTTGTGCATGGGGTGTGTTTGGAACATTTTGTCAGCAGCCGAGTCCAAAACTCAGCTGTTCCCCATCTCAGCCCAGAAAGCAGGTAGAAAAACTTTTGTGGTGCCTTTCAGCTGCCTACCGGGGTAGTGTAAAAACTACCAACAGAACTCGTTTCTGGCACCTTCCCCGGTGGAGGTGTGCATGGGGTGTGTTTGGAACATTTTTTCACCAGCCGAGTCCAAAATTCAGCCGTTCCCCGTCTCAGCCCAGAAAGCAGGTAGAACAAGTTTTGTGGTGCCTTTCAGCTGCCTACCGGGGTAGTGTAAAAACTACCAACAGAACTCGTTTCTGGCACCTTCCCCGGTGGAGTTGTGCATGGGGTGTGTTTGGAACATTTTGTCACCAGCCGAGTCCAAAACTCAGCTGTTCCCCATCTCAGCCCAGAAAGCAGGTAGAAAAACTTTTGTGGTGCCTTTCAGCTGCCTACCGGGGTAGTGTAAAAACTACCAACAGAACTCGTTTCTGGCACCTTCCCCGGTGGAGGTGTGCATGGGGTGTGTTTGGAACATTTTGTCACCAGCCGAGTCCAAAATTCAGCGATTCCCCATCTCAGCCCAGAAAGCAGGTAGAACAAGTTTTGTGGTGCCTTTCTCTTGCCTACCGGGGTAGTGTAAAAACTACCAACAGAACTCGTTTCTGGCACCTTCCCCGGTGGAGTTGTGCATGGGGTGTGTTTGGAACATTTTGTCACCAGCCGAGTCCAAAAGTCAGCGATTCCCCATCTCAGCCCAGAAAGCAGGTAGAACAAGTTTTGTGGTGCCTTTCAGCTGCCTACCGGGGTAGTGTAAAAACTACCAACAGAACTCGTTTCTGGCACCTTCCCCGGTGGAGTTGTGCATGGGGTGTGTTTGGAACATTTTGTCACCAGCCGAGTCCAAAATTCAGCGATTCCCCATCTCAGCCCAGAAAGCAGGTAGAACAAGTTTTGTGGTGCCTTTCAGCTGCCTACCGGGGTAGTGTAAAAACTACCAACAGAACTCGTTTCTGGCACCTTCCCCGGTGGAGTTGTGCATGGGGTGTGTTTGGAACATTTTGTCACCAGCCGAGTCCAAAATTCAGGGATTCTCCATCTCAGCCCAGAAAGCAGGTAGAACAAGTTTTGTGGTGCCTTTCTCTTGCCTACCGGGGTAGTGTAAAAACTACCAACAGAACTCGTTTCTGGCACCTTTGCCAGTGAAGGTGTGCATGGGGTGTGTTTGGAACATTTTGTCACCAGCCGAGTCCAAAATTCAGCGATTCCCCATCTCAGCCCAGAAAGCAGGTAGAACAAGTTTTGTGGTGCCTTTCAGCTGCCTACCGGGGTACTGTAAAAACTACCAACAGAACTCGTTTCTGGCACCTTCCCCGGTGGAGTTGTGCATGGGGTGTGTTTGGAACATTTTGTCACCAGCCGAGTCCAAAATTCAGCGATTCCCCATCTCAGCCCAGAAAGCAGGTAGAACAAGTTTTGTGGTGCCTTTCAGCTGCCTACCGGGGTAGTGTAAAAACTACCAACAGAACTCGTTTCTGGCACCTTCCCCGGTGGAGTTGTGCATGGGGTGTGTTTGGAACATTTTGTCAGCAGCCGAGTCCAAAACTCAGCTGTTCCCCATCTCAGCCCAGAAAGCAGGTAGAAAAACTTTTGTGGTGCCTTTCAGCTGCCTACCGGGGTAGTGTAAAAACTACCAACAGAACTCGTTTCTGGCACCTTCCCCGGTGGAGGTGTGCATGGGGTGTGTTTGGAACATTTTGTCACCAGCCGAGTCCAAAATTCAGCGATTCCCCATCTCAGCCCAGAAAGCAGGTAGAACAAGTTTTGTGGTGCCTTTCAGCTGCCTACCGGGGTAGTGTAAAAACTACCAACGGAACTCGTTTCTGGCACCTTCCCCGGTGGAGTTGTGCATGGGGTGTGTTTGGAACATTTTGTTACCAGCCGAGTCCAAAATTCAGCGTTTCCCCATCTCAGCCCAGAAAGCAGGTAGAACAAGTTTTGTGGTGCCTTTCAGCTGCCTACCAAGGTAGTGTAAAAACTACCAGGAGAACTCCTGTCTGGCACCTTCCCCGGTGGAGTTGTGCATGGGGTGTGTTTGGAACATTTTGTCACCAGCCGAGTCCAAAACTCAGCTGTTCCCCATCTCAGCCCAGAAAGCAGGTAGAAAAACTTTTGTGGTGCCTTTCAGCTGCCTACCGGGGTAGTGTAAAAACTACCAACAGAACTCGTTTCTGGCACCTTCCCCGGTGGAGGTGTGCATGGGGTGTGTTTGGAACATTTTGTCACCAGCCGAGTCCAAAATTCAGCGATTCCCCATCTCAGCCCAGAAAGCAGGTAGAACAAGTTTTGTGGTGCCTTTCTCTTGCCTACCGGGGTAGTGTAAAAACTACCAACAGAACTCGTTTCTGGCACCTTCCCCGGTGGAGTTGTGCATGGGGTGTGTTTGGAACATTTTGTCACCAGCCGAGTCCAAAATTCAGGGATTCTCCATCTCAGCCCAGAAAGCAGGTAGAACAAGTTTTGTGGTGCCTTTCTCTTGCCTACCGGGGTAGTGTAAAAACTACCAACAGAACTCGTTTCTGGCACCTTTGCCAGTGAAGGTGTGCATGGGGTGTGTTTGGAACATTTTGTCACCAGCCGAGTCCAAAATTCAGCTGTTCCCCATCTCAGCCCAGAAAGCAGGTAGAACAAGTTTTGTGGTGCCTTTCAGCTGCCTACCGGGGTAGTGTAAAAACTACCAACAGAACTCGTTTCTGGCACCTTCCCCGGTGGAGTTGGCATGGGGTGTGTTTGGAACATTTTGTTACCAGCCGAGTCCAAACTTCAGCTGATCCCCATCTCAGCCCAGAAAGCAGGTAGAACAAGTTTTGTGGTGCCTTTCAGCTGCCTACCAAGGTAGTGTAAAAACTACCAGGAGAACTCCTGTCTGGCACCTTCCCCGGTGGAGTTGTGCATGGGGTGTGTTTGGAACATTTTGTCACCAGCCGAGTCCAAAACTCAGCTGTTCCCCATCTCAGCCCAGAAAGCAGGTAGAAAAACTTTTGTGGTGCCTTTCAGCTGCCTACCGGGGTAGTGTAAAAACTACCAACAGAACTCGTTTCTGGCACCTTCCCCGGTGGAGTTGTGCATGGGGTGTGTTTGGAACATTTTGTCACCAGCCGAGTCCAAAATTCAGCGATTCCCCATCTCAGCCCAGAAAGCAGGTAGAACAAGTTTTGTGGTGCCTTTCAGCTGCCTACCGGGGTAGTGTAAAAACTACCAACGGAACTCGTTTCTGGCACCTTCCCCGGTGGAGTTGTGCATGGGGTGTGTTTGGAACATTTTGTTACCAGCCGAGTCCAAAATTCAGCGATAACCCATCTCAGCCCAGAAAGCAGGTAGAACAAGTTTTGTGGTGCCTTTCAGCTGCCTACCGGGGTAGTGTAAAAACTACCAACAGAACTCGTTTCTGGCACCTTCCCCGGTGGAGTTGTGCATGGGGTGTGTTTGGAACATTTTGTTACCGGCCGAGTCCAAAATTCAGCGATTCCCCATCTCAGCCCAGAAAGCAGGTAGAACAAGTTTTGTGGTGCCTTTCAGCTGCCTACCGGGGTAGCGTAAAAACTACCAACGGAACTCGTTTCTGGCACCTTCCCCGGTGGAGTTGTGCATGGGGTGTGTTTGGAACATTTTGTCACCAGCCGAGTCCAAAATTCAGCTATTCCCCATCTCAGCCCAGAAAGCAGGTAGAACAAGTTTTGTGGTGCCTTTCAGCTGCCTACCGGGGTAGTGTAAAAACTACCAACGGAACTCGTTTCTGGCACCTTCCCCGGTGGAGTTGTGCATGGGGTGTGTTTGGAACATTTTGTCACCAGCCGAGTCCAAAATTCAGCGATTCCCCATCTCAGCCCAGAAAGCAGGTAGAACAAGTTTTGTGGTGCCTTTCAGCTGCCTACCGGGGTACTGTAAAAACTACCAACAGAACTCGTTTCTGGCACCTTCCCCGGTGGAGTTGTGCATGGGGTGTGTTTGGAACATTTTGTCACCAGCCGAGTCCAAAATTCAGCGATTCCCCATCTCAGCCCAGAAAGCAGGTAGAACAAGTTTTGTGGTGCCTTTCAGCTGCCTACCGGGGTAGTGTAAAAACTACCAACAGAACTCGTTTCTGGCACCTTCCCCGGTGGAGTTGTGCATGGGGTGTGTTTGGAACATTTTGTTACCAGCCGAGTCCAAAATTCAGCGATTCCCCATCTCAGCCCAGAAAGCAGGTAGAACAAGTTTTGTGGTGCCTTTCAGCTGCCTACCGGGGGTAGTGTAAAAACTACCAACGGAACTCGTTTCTGGCACCTTTGCCGGTGGAGTTGTGCATGGGGTGTGTTTGGAACATTTTGTCACCAGCCGAGTCCAAAATTCAGCTATTCCCCATCTAAGCCCAGAAAGCAGGTACAACAAGTTTTGTGGTGCCTTTCAGCTGCCTACCGGGGTAGTGTAAAAACTACCAACAGAACTCGTTTCTGGCACCTTCCCCGGTGGAGTTGTGCATGGGGTGTGTTTGGAACATTTTGTCACCAGCCGAGTCCAAAATTCAGCTATTCCCCATCTCAGCCCAGAAAGCAGGTAGAACAAGTTTTGTGGTGCCTTTCAGCTGCCTACCGGGGTAGTGTAAAAACTACCAACAGAACTCGTTTCTGGCACCTTCCCCGGTGGAGTTGTGCATGGGGTGTGTTTGGAACATTTTGTCACCAGCCGAGTCCAAAATTCAGCGATTCCCCATCTCAGCCCAGAAAGCAGGTAGAACAAGTTTTGTGGTGCCTTTCTCTTGCCTACCGGGGTAGTGTAAAAACTACCAACAGAACTCGTTTCTGGCACCTTCCCCGGTGGAGTTGTGCATGGGGTGTGTTTGGAACATTTTGTCACCAGCCGAGTCCAAAATTCAGCGATTCCCCATCTCAGCCCAGAAAGCAGGTAGAACAAGTTTTGTGGTGCCTTTCAGCTGCCTACCGGGGTAGTGTAAAAACTACCAACAGAACTCGTTTCTGGCACCTTCCCCGGTGGAGTTGTGCATGGGGTGTGTTTGGAACATTTTGTCACCAGCCGAGTCCAAAATTCAGCGATTCCCCATCTCAGCCCAGAAAGCAGGTAGAACAAGTTTTGTGGTGCCTTTCAGCTGCCTACCGGGGTAGTGTAAAAACTACCAACGGAACTCGTTTCTGGCACCTTCCCCGGTGGAGTTGTGCATGGGGTGTGTTTGGAACATTTTGTCACCAGCCGAGTCCAAAATTCAGCTATTCCCCATCTCAGCCCAGAAAGCAGGTAGAACAAGTTTTGTGGTGCCTTTCAGCTGCCTACCGGGGTACTGTAAAAACTACCAACAGAACTCGTTTCTGGCACCTTCCCCGGTGGAGTTGTGCATGGGGTGTGTTTGGAACATTTTGTCACCAGCCGAGTCCAAAATTCAGCGATTCCCCATCTCAGCCCAGAAAGCAGGTAGAACAAGTTTTGTGGTGCCTTTCAGCTGCCTACCGGGGTAGTGTAAAAACTACCAACAGAACTCGTTTCTGGCACCTTCCCCGGTGGAGTTGTGCATGGGGTGTGTTTGGAACATTTTGTTACCAGCCGAGTCCAAAATTCAGCGATTCCCCATCTCAGCCCAGAAAGCAGGTAGAACAAGTTTTGTGGTGCCTTTCAGCTGCCTACCGGGGTAGTGTAAAAACTACCAACGGAACTCGTTTCTGGCACCTTCCCCGGTGGAGTTGTGCATGGGGTGTGTTTGGAACATTTTGTCACCAGCCGAGTCCAAAATTCAGCTATTCCCCATCTCAGCCCAGAAAGCAGGTACAACAAGTTTTGTGGTGCCTTTCAGCTGCCTACCGGGGTAGTGTAAAAACTACCAACAGAACTCGTTTCTGGCACCTTCCCCGGTGGAGTTGTGCATGGGGTGTGTTTGGAACATTTTGTCACCAGCCGAGTCCAAAATTCAGCGATTCCCCATCTCAGCCCAGAAAGCAGGTAGAACAAGTTTTGTGGTGCCTTTCAGCTGCCTACCGGGGTAGTGTAAAAACTACCAACAGAACTCGTTTCTGGCACCTTTGCCGGTGGAGTTGTGCATGGGGTGTGTTTGGAACATTTTGTCACCAGCCGAGTCCAAAATTCAGCGATTCCCCATCTCAGCCCAGAAAGCAGGTAGAACAAGTTTTGTGGTGCCTTTCTCTTGCCTACCGGGGTAGTGTAAAAACTACCAACGGAACTCGTTTCTGGCACCTTCCCCGGTGGAGTTGTGCATGGGGTGTGTTTGGAACATTTTGTCACCAGCCGAGTCCAAAATTCAGCGATTCCCCATCTCAGCCCAGAAAGCAGGTAGAACAAGTTTTGTGGTGCCTTTCAGCTGCCTACCGGGGTAGTGTAAAAACTACCAACAGAACTCGTTTCTGGCACCTTCCCCGGTGGAGTTGTGCATGGGGTGTGTTTGGAACATTTTGTCACCAGCCGAGTCCAAAATTCAGCGATTCCCCATCTCAGCCCAGAAAGCAGGTAGAACAAGTTTTGTGGTGCCTTTCAGCTGCCTACCGGGGTAGTGTAAAAACTACCAACAGAACTCGTTTCTGGCACCTTCCCCGGTGGAGTTGTGCATGGGGTGTGTTTGGAACATTTTGTTACCAGCCGAGTCCAAAATTCAGCGATAACCCATCTCAGCCCAGAAAGCAGGTAGAACAAGTTTTGTGGTGCCTTTCAGCTGCCTACCGGGGTAGTGTAAAAACTACCAACAGAACTCGTTTCTGGCACCTTCCCCGGTGGAGTTGTGCATGGGGTGTGTTTGGAACATTTTGTTACCGGCCGAGTCCAAAATTCAGCGATTCCCCATCTCAGCCCAGAAAGCAGGTAGAACAAGTTTTGTGGTGCCTTTCAGCTGCCTACCGGGGTAGTGTAAAAACTACCAACGGAACTCGTTTCTGGCACCTTCCCCGGTGGAGTTGTGCATGGGGTGTGTTTGGAACATTTTGTCACCGGCCGAGTCCAAAATTCAGCTATTCCCCATCTCAGCCCAGAAAGCAGGTAGAACAAGTTTTGTGGTGCCTTTCAGCTGCCTACCGGGGTAGTGTAAAAACTACCAACGGAACTCGATTCTGGCACCTTCCCCGGTGGAGTTGTGCATGGGGTGTGTTTGGAACATTTTGTTACCAGCCGAGTCCAAAATTCAGCGATTCCCCATCTCAGCCCAGAAAGCAGGTAGAACAAGTTTTGTGGTGCCTTTCAGCTGCCTACCGGGGTAGTGTAAAAACTACCAACAGAACTCGTTTCTGGCACCTTCCCCGGTGGAGTTGTGCATGGGGTGTGTTTGGAACATTTTGTCACCAGCCGAGTCGAAAATTCAGCGATTCCCCATCTCAGCCCAGAAAGCAGGTAGAACAAGTTTTGTGGTGCCTTTCAGCTGCCTACCGGGGTAGTGTAAAAACTACCAGGAGAACTCCTGTCTGGCACCTTCCCCGGTGGAGTTGTGCATGGGGTGTGTTTGGAACATTTTGTCACCAGCCGAGTCCAAAACTCAGCTGTTCCCCATCTCAGCCCAGAAAGCAGGTAGAAAAACTTTTGTGGTGCCTTTCAGCTGCCTACCGGGGTAGTGTAAAAACTACCAACAGAACTCGTTTCTGGCACCTTCCCCGGTGGAGTTGTGCATGGGGTGTGTTTGGAACATTTTGTCACCAGCCGAGTCCAAAATTCAGCGATTCCCCATCTCAGCCCAGAAAGCAGGTAGAACAAGTTTTGTGGTGCCTTTCAGCTGCCTACCGGGGTAGTGTAAAAACTACCAACAGAACTCGTTTCTGGCACCTTCCCCGGTGGAGTTGTGCATGGGGTGTGTTTGGAACATTTTGTCACCAGCCGAGTCCAAAATTCAGCGATTCCCCATCTCAGCCCAGAAAGCAGGTAGAACAAGTTTTGTGGTGCCTTTCAGCTGCCTACCGGGGTAGTGTAAAAACTACCAACAGAACTCGTTTCTGGCACCTTCCCCGGTGGAGTTGTGCATGGGGTGTGTTTGGAACATTTTGTTACCAGCCGAGTCCAAAATTCAGCGATTCCCCATCTCAGCCCAGAAAGCAGGTAGAACAAGTTTTGTGGTGCCTTTCAGCTGCCTACCGGGGTAGTGTAAAAACTACCAACGGAACTCGTTTCTGGCACCTTTGCCGGTGGAGTTGTGCATGGGGTGTGTTTGGAACATTTTGTCACCAGCCGAGTCCAAAATTCAGCTATTCCCCATCTCAGCCCAGAAAGCAGGTACAACAAGTTTTGTGGTGCCTTTCAGCTGCCTACCGGGGTAGTGTAAAAACTACCAACAGAACTCGTTTCTGGCACCTTCCCCGGTGGAGTTGTGCATGGGGTGTGTTTGGAACATTTTGTCACCAGCCGAGTCCAAAATTCAGCGATTCCCCATCTCAGCCCAGAAAGCAGGTAGAACAAGTTTTGTGGTGCCTTTCAGCTGCCTACCGGGGTAGTGTAAAAACTACCAACAGAACTCGTTTCTGGCACCTTTGCCGGTGGAGTTGTGCATGGGGTGTGTTTGGAACATTTTGTCACCAGCCGAGTCCAAAATTCAGCGATTCCCCATCTCAGCCCAGAAAGCAGGTAGAACAAGTTTTGTGGTGCCTTTCTCTTGCCTACCGGGGTAGTGTAAAAACTACCAACGGAACTCGTTTCTGGCACCTTCCCCGGTGGAGTTGTGCATGGGGTGTGTTTGGAACATTTTGTCACCAGCCGAGTCCAAAATTCAGCGATTCCCCATCTCAGCCCAGAAAGCAGGTAGAACAAGTTTTGTGGTGCCTTTCAGCTGCCTACCGGGGTAGTGTAAAAACTACCAACAGAACTCGTTTCTGGCACCTTCCCCGGTGGAGTTGTGCATGGGGTGTGTTTGGAACATTTTGTCACCAGCCGAGTCCAAAAGTCAGCGATTCCCCATCTCAGCCCAGAAAGCAGGTAGAACAAGTTTTGTGGTGCCTTTCAGCTGCCTACCGGGGTAGTGTAAAAACTACCAACAGAACTCGTTTCTGGCACCTTCCCCGGTGGAGTTGTGCATGGGGTGTGTTTGGAACATTTTGTCACCAGCCGAGTCCAAAATTCAGCGATTCCCCATCTCAGCCCAGAAAGCAGGTAGAACAAGTTTTGTGGTGCCTTTCAGCTGCCTACCGGGGTAGTGTAAAAACTACCAACAGAACTCGTTTCTGGCACCTTCCCCGGTGGAGTTGTGCATGGGGTGTGTTTGGAACATTTTGTTACCAGCCGAGTCCAAAATTCAGCGATAACCCATCTCAGCCCAGAAAGCAGGTAGAACAAGTTTTGTGGTGCCTTTCAGCTGCCTACCGGGGGTAGTGTAAAAACTACCAACAGAACTCGTTTCTGGCACCTTCCCCGGTGGAGTTGTGCATGGGGTGTGTTTGGAACATTTTGTTACCGGCCGAGTCCAAAATTCAGCGATTCCCCATCTCAGCCCAGAAAGCAGGTAGAACAAGTTTTGTGGTGCCTTTCAGCTGCCTACCGGGGTAGTGTAAAAACTACCAACGGAACTCGTTTCTGGCACCTTCCCCGGTGGAGTTGTGCATGGGGTGTGTTTGGAACATTTTGTCACCGGCCGAGTCCAAAATTCAGCTATTCCCCATCTCAGCCCAGAAAGCAGGTAGAACAAGTTTTGTGGTGCCTTTCAGCTGCCTACCGGGGTAGTGTAAAAACTACCAACGGAACTCGATTCTGGCACCTTCCCCGGTGGAGTTGTGCATGGGGTGTGTTTGGAACATTTTGTTACCAGCCGAGTCCAAAATTCAGCGATTCCCCATCTCAGCCCAGAAAGCAGGTAGAACAAGTTTTGTGGTGCCTTTCAGCTGCCTACCGGGGTAGTGTAAAAACTACCAACAGAACTCGTTTCTGGCACCTTCCCCGGTGGAGTTGTGCATGGGGTGTGTTTGGAACATTTTGTCACCAGCCGAGTCGAAAATTCAGCGATTCCCCATCTCAGCCCAGAAAGCAGGTAGAACAAGTTTTGTGGTGCCTTTCAGCTGCCTACCGGGGTAGTGTAAAAACTACCAGGAGAACTCCTGTCTGGCACCTTCCCCGGTGGAGTTGTGCATGGGGTGTGTTTGGAACATTTTGTCACCAGCCGAGTCCAAAACTCAGCTGTTCCCCATCTCAGCCCAGAAAGCAGGTAGAAAAACTTTTGTGGTGCCTTTCAGCTGCCTACCGGGGTAGTGTAAAAACTACCAACAGAACTCGTTTCTGGCACCTTCCCCGGTGGAGTTGTGCATGGGGTGTGTTTGGAACATTTTGTCACCAGCCGAGTCCAAAATTCAGCGATTCCCCATCTCAGCCCAGAAAGCAGGTAGAACAAGTTTTGTGGTGCCTTTCAGCTGCCTACCGGGGTAGTGTAAAAACTACCAACAGAACTCGTTTCTGGCACCTTCCCCGGTGGAGTTGTGCATGGGGTGTGTTTGGAACATTTTGTCACCAGCCGAGTCCAAAATTCAGCGATTCCCCATCTCAGCCCAGAAAGCAGGTAGAACAAGTTTTGTGGTGCCTTTCAGCTGCCTACCGGGGTAGTGTAAAAACTACCAAGAGAACTCGTTTCTGGCACCTTCCCCGGTGGAGTTGTGCATGGGGTGTGTTTGGAACATTTTGTCACCAGCCGAGTCCAAAATTCAGCGATTCCCCATCTCAGCCCAGAAAGCAGGTAGAACAAGTTTTGTGGTGCCTTTCAGCTGCCTACCGGGGTAGTGTAAAAACTACCAACAGAACTCGTTTCTGGCACCTTCCCCGGTGGAGTTGTGCATGGGGTGTGTTTGGAACATTTTGTCACCAGCCGAGTCCAAAATTCAGCGATTCCCCATCTCAGCCCAGAAAGCAGGTAGAACAAGTTTTGTGGTGCCTTTCAGCTGCCTACCGGGGTAGTGTAAAAACTACCAACAGAACTCGTTTCTGGCACCTTCCCCGGTGGAGTTGTGCATGGGGTGTGTTTGGAACATTTTGTCACCAGCCGAGTCCAAAAGTCAGCGATTCCCCATCTCAGCCCAGAAAGCAGGTAGAACAAGTTTTGTGGTGCCTTTCAGCTGCCTACCGGGGTAGTGTAAAAACTACCAACAGAACTCATTTCTGGCACCTTCCCCGGTGGAGTTGTGCATGGGGTGTGTTTGGAACATTTTGTCACCAGCCGAGTCCAAAATTCAGCTATTCCCCATCTCAGCCCAGAAAGCAGGTAGAACAAGTTTTGTGGTGCCTTTCAGCTGCCTACCGGGGTAGTGTAAAAACTACCAACAGAACTCGTTTCTGGCACCTTTGCCGGTGGAGTTGTGCATGGGGTGTGTTTGGAACATTTTGTCACCAGCCGAGTCCAAAATGCAGCGATTCCCCATCTCAGCCCAGAAAGCAGGTAGAACAAGTTTTGTGGTGCCTTTCAGCTGCCTACCGGGGTAGTGTAAAAACTACCAACAGAACTCGTTTCTGGCACCTTCCCCGGTGGAGTTGTGCATGGGGTGTGTTTGGAACATTTTGTCACCAGCCGAGTCCAAAATTCAGCGATTCCCCATCTCAGCCCAGAAAGCAGGTACAACCAGTTTTGTGGTGCCTTTCTCTTGCCTACCGGGGTAGTGTAAAAACTACCAACAGAACTCGTTTCTGGCACCTTCCCCGGTGGAGTTGTGCATGGGGTGTGTTTGGAACATTTTGTCACCAGCCGAGTCCAAAATTCAGCGATTCCCCATCTCAGCCCAGAAAGCAGGTAGAACAAGTTTTGTGGTGCCTTTCAGCTGCCTACCGGGGTAGTGTAAAAACTACCAAGAGAACTCGTTTCTGGCACCTTCCCCGGTGGAGTTGTGCATGGGGTGTGTTTGGAACATTTTGTCACCAGCCGAGTCCAAAATTCAGCTATTCCCCATCTCAGCCCAGAAAGCAGGTAGAACAAGTTTTGTGGTGCCTTTCAGCTGCCTACCGGGGTAGTGTAAAAACTACCAACAGAACTCGTTTCTGGCACCTTTGCCGGTGGAGTTGTGCATGGGGTGTGTTTGGAACATTTTGTCACCAGCCGAGTCCAAAATGCAGCGATTCCCCATCTCAGCCCAGAAAGCAGGTAGAACAAGTTTTGTGGTGCCTTTCAGCTGCCTACCGGGGTAGTGTAAAAACTACCAACAGAACTCGTTTCTGGCACCTTCCCCGGTGGAGTTGTGCATGGGGTGTGTTTGGAACATTTTGTCACCAGCCGAGTCCAAAATTCAGCGATTCCCCATCTCAGCCCAGAAAGCAGGTACAACCAGTTTTGTGGTGCCTTTCTCTTGCCTACCGGGGTAGTGTAAAAACTACCAACAGAACTCGTTTCTGGCACCTTCCCCGGTGGAGTTGTGCATGGGGTGTGTTTGGAACATTTTGTCACCAGCCGAGTCCAAAATTCAGCGATTCCCCATCTCAGCCCAGAAAGCAGGTAGAACAAGTTTTGTGGTGCCTTTCAGCTGCCTACCGGGGTAGTGTAAAAACTACCAACAGAACTCGTTTCTGGCACCTTCCCCGGTGGAGTTGTGCATGGGGTGTGTTTGGAACATTTTGTCACCAGCCGAGTCCAAAATTCAGCGATTCCCCATCTCAGCCCAGAAAGCAGGTAGAACAAGTTTTGTGGTGCCTTTCAGCTGCCTACCAAGGTAGTGTAAAAACTAGCAACAGAACTCCTGCCTGGCACCTTCCCCGGTGGAGTTGTGCATGGGGTGTGTTTGGAACATTTTGTCACCAGCCGAGTCCAAAATTCAGCGATTCCCCATCTCAGCCCAGAAAGCAGGTAGAACAAGTTTTGTGGTGCCTTTCAGCTGCCTACCGGGGTAGTGTAAAAACTACCAACAGAACTCGTTTCTGGCACCTTTGCCGGTGGAGTTGTGCATGGGGTGTGTTTGGAACATTTTGTTACCAGCCGAGTCCAAAATTCAGCGATTCCCCATCTCAGCCCAGAAAGCAGGCAGAACAAGTTTTGTGGTGCCTTTCAGCTGCCTACCGGGGGTAGTGTAAAAACTACCAACGGAACTCGTTTCTGGCACCTTCCCCGGTGGAGGTGTGCATGGGGTGTGTTTGGAACATTTTTTCACCAGCCGAGTCCAAAATTCAGCCGTTCCCCATCTCAGCCCAGAAAGCAGGTAGAACAAGTTTTGTGGTGCCTTTCAGCTGCCTACCGGGGTAGTGTAAAAACTACCAACAGAACTCGTTTCTGGCACCTTCCCCGGTGGAGTTGTGCATGGGGTGTGTTTGGAACATTTTGTCACCAGCCGAGTCCAAAATTCAGCGATTCCCCATCTCAGCCCAGAAAGCAGGTAGAACAAGTTTTGTGGTGCCTTTCAGCTGCCTACCGGGGTAGTGTAAAAACTACCAACAGAACTCGTTTCTGGCACCTTCCCCGGTGGAGTTGTGCATGGGGTGTGTTTGGAACATTTTGTTACCGGCCGAGTCCAAAATTCAGCGATTCCCCATCTCAGCCCAGAAAGCAGGTAGAACAAGTTTTGTGGTGCCTTTCAGCTGCCTACCGGGGTAGTGTAAAAACTACCAACGGAACTCGTTTCTGGCACCTTCCCCGGTGGAGTTGTGCATGGGGTGTGTTTGGAACATTTTGTCACCAGCCGAGTCCAAAATTCAGCGATTCCCCATCTCAGCCCAGAAAGCAGGTAGAACAAGTTTTGTGGTGCCTTTCAGCTGCCTACCGGGGTAGTGTAAAAACTACCAAGAGAACTCGTTTCTGGCACCTTCCCCGGTGGAGTTGTGCATGGGGTGTGTTTGGAACATTTTGTCACCAGCCGAGTCCAAAAGTCAGCGATTCCCCATCTCAGCCCAGAAAGCAGGTAGAACAAGTTTTGTGGTGCCTTTCAGCTGCCTACCGGGGTAGTGTAAAAACTACCAACAGAACTCGTTTCTGGCACCTTCCCCGGTGGAGTTGTGCATGGGGTGTGTTTGGAACATTTTGTCACCAGCCGAGTCCAAAATTCAGCTGTTCCCCATCTCAGCCCAGAAAGCAGGTAGAAAAACTTTTGTGGGTACCTTTCAGCTGCCTACCGGGGTAGTGTAAAAACTACCAACAGAACTCGTTTCTGGCACCTTCCCCGGTGGAGTTGTGCATGGGGTGTGTTTGGAACATTTTGTCACCAGCCGAGTCCAAAATTCAGCGATTCCCCATCTCAGCCCAGAAAGCAGGTAGAACAAGTTTTGTGGTGCCTTTCAGCTGCCTACCGGGGTAGTGTAAAAACTACCAACAGAACTCGTTTCTGGCACCTTCCCCGGTGGAGTTGTGCATGGGGTGTGTTTGGAACATTTTGTCACCAGCCGAGTCCAAAATTCAGCGATTCCCCATCTCAGCCCAGAAAGCAGGTAGAACAAGTTTTGTGGTGCCTTTCAGCTGCCTACCGGGGTAGTGTAAAAACTACCAACAGAACTCGTTTCTGGCACCTTCCCCGGTGGAGTTGTGCATGGGGTGTGTTTGGAACATTTTGTCACCAGCCGAGTCCAAAATTCAGCGATTCCCCATCTCAGCCCAGAAAGCAGGTAGAACAAGTTTTGTGGTGCCTTTCAGCTGCCTACCGGGGTAGTGTAAAAACTACCAACAGAACTCGTTTCTGGCACCTTCCCCGGTGGAGTTGTGCATGGGGTGTGTTTGGAACATTTTGTCACCAGCCGAGTCCAAAATTCAGCGATTCCCCATCTCAGCCCAGAAAGCAGGTAGAACAAGTTTTGTGGTGCCTTTCAGCTGCCTACCGGGGTAGTGTAAAAACTACCAACAGAACTCGTTTCTGGCACCTTCCCCGGTGGAGTTGTGCATGGGGTGTGTTTGGAACATTTTGTTACCAGCCGAGTCCAAAATTCAGCGATTCCCCATCTCAGCCCAGAAAGCAGGCAGAACAAGTTTTGTGGTGCCTTTCAGCTGCCTACCGGGGTAGTGTAAAAACTACCAACGGAACTCGTTTCTGGCACCTTCCCCGTTGGAGTTGTGCATGGGGTGTGTTTGGAACATTTTGTCACCAGCCGAGTCCAAAATTCAGCCGTTCCACATCTCAGCCCAGAAAGCAGGCAGAACAAGTTTTGTGGTGCCTTTCAGCTGCCTACCGGGGTAGTGTAAAAACTACCAACAGAACTCGTTTCTGGCACCTTCCCCGGTGGAGTTGTGCATGGGGTGTGTTTGGAACATTTTGTTACCAGCCGAGTCCAAAATTCAGCGATAACCCATCTCAGCCCAGAAAGCAGGTAGAACAAGTTTTGTGGTGCCTTTCAGCTGCCTACCGGGGTAGTGTAAAATCTACCAACAGAACTCGTTTCTGGCACCTTCCCCGGTGGAGTTGTGCATGGGGTGTGTTTGGAACATTTTGTCACCAGCCGAGTCCAAAATTCAGCGATTCCCCATCTCAGCCCAGAAAGCAGGTAGAACAAGTTTTGTGGTGCCTTTCAGCTGCCTACCGGGGTAGTGTAAAAACTACCAACGGAACTCGTTTCTGGCACCTTCCCCGGTGGAGTTGTGCATGGGGTGTGTTTGGAACATTTTGTCACCAGCCGAGTCCAAAATTCAGCCGTTCCCCATCTCAGCCCAGAAAGCAGGTAGAACAAGTTTTGTGGTGCCTTTCAGCTGCCTACCGGGGTAGTGTAAAAACTACCAACAGAACTCGTTTCTGGCACCTTCCCCGGTGGAGTTGTGCATGGGGTGTGTTTGGAACATTTTGTCACCAGCCGAGTCCAAAATTCAGCGATTCCCCATCTCAGCCCAGAAAGCAGGCAGAACAAGTTTTGTGGTGCCTTTCAGCTGCCTACCGGGGTAGTGTAAAAACTACCAACGGAACTCGTTTCTGGCACCTTCCCCGTTGGAGTTGTGCATGGGGTGTGTTTGGAACATTTTGTCACCAGCCGAGTCCAAAATTCAGCCGTTCCACATCTCAGCCCAGAAAGCAGGCAGAACAAGTTTTGTGGTGCCTTTCAGCTGCCTACCGGGGTAGTGTAAAAACTACCAACAGAACTCGTTTCTGGCACCTTCCCCGGTGGAGTTGTGCATGGGGTGTGTTTGGAACATTTTGTTACCAGCCGAGTCCAAAATTCAGCGATAACCCATCTCAGCCCAGAAAGCAGGTAGAACAAGTTTTGTGGTGCCTTTCAGCTGCCTACCGGGGTAGTGTAAAATCTACCAACAGAACTCGTTTCTGGCACCTTCCCCGGTGGAGTTGTGCATGGGGTGTGTTTGGAACATTTTGTTACCGGCCGAGTCCAAAATTCAGCGATTCCCCATCTCAGCCCAGAAAGCAGGTAGAACAAGTTTTGTGGTGCCTTTCAGCTGCCTACCGGGGTAGTGTAAAAACTACCAACGGAACTCGTTTCTGGCACCTTCCCCGGTGGAGTTGTGCATGGGGTGTGTTTGGAACATTTTGTCACCAGCCGAGTCCAAAATTCAGCGATTCCCCATCTCAGCCCAGAAAGCAGGTAGAACAAGTTTTGTGGTGCCTTTCAGCTGCCTACCGGGGTAGTGTAAAAACTACCAACGGAACTCGTTTCTGGCACCTTCCCCGGTGGAGTTGTGCATGGGGTGTGTTTGGAACATTTTGTCACCAGCCGAGTCCAAAAGTCAGCGATTCCCAATCTCAGCCCAGAAAGCAGGTAGAACAAGTTTTGTGGTGCCTTTCAGCTGCCTACCGGGGTAGTGTAAAAACTACCAACAGAACTCGTTTCTGGCACCTTCCCCGGTGGAGTTGTGCATGGGGTGTGTTTGGAACATTTTGTCAGCAGCCGAGTCCAAAACTCAGCGATTCCCCATCTCAGCCCAGAAAGCAGGTAGAAAAACTTTTGTGGTGCCTTTCAGCTGCCTACCGGGGTAGTGTAAAAACTACCAACAGAACTCGATTCTGGCACCTTCCCCGGTGGAGTTGTGCATGGGGTGTGTTTGGAACATTTTGTCACCAGCCGAGTCCAAAATTCAGCGATTCCCCATCTCAGCCCAGAAAGCAGGTAGAACAAGTTTTCTGGTGCCTTTCAGCTGCCTACCGGGGTACGGTAAAAACTACCAACACAACTCGTTTCTGGCACCTTCCCCGGTGGAGTTGTGCATGGGCTGTGTTTGGAACATTTTGTCACCAGCCGAGTCCAAAATTCAGCGATTCCCCATCTCAGCCCAGAAAGCAGGTAGAACAAGTTTTGTGGTGCCTTTCAGCTGCCTACCGGGGTAGTGTAAAAACTACCAACAGAACTCGTTTCTGGCACCTTCCCCGGTGGAGTTGTGCATGGGGTGTGTTTGGAACATTTTTTCACCAGCCGAGTCCAAAATTCAGCTATTCCCCATCTCAGCCCAGAAAGCAGGTAGAACAAGTTTTGTGGTGCCTTTCAGCTGCCTACCGGGGTAGTGTAAAAACTACCAACAGAACTCGTTTCTGGCACCTTCCCCGGTGGAGTTGGCATGGGGGGTGTTTGGAACATTTTTTCACCAGCCGAGTCCAAAATTCAGCTATTCCCCATCTCAGCCCAGAAAGCAGGTAGAACAAGTTTTGTGGTGCCTTTCAGCTGCCTACCGGGGTAGTGTAAAAACTACCAACAGAACTCGTTTCTGGCACCTTCCCCGGTGGAGTTGTGCATGGGGTGTGTTTGGAACATTTTGTCAGCAGCCGAGTCCAAAATTCAGCGATTCCCCATCTCAGCCCAGAAAGCAGGTAGAACAAGTTTTGTGGTGCCTTTCAGCTGCCTACCGGGGTAGTGTAAAAACTACCAAGAGAACTCGTTTCTGGCACCTTCCCCGGTGGAGTTGTGCATGGGGTGTGTTTGGAACATTTTTTCACCAGCCGAGTCCAAAATTCAGCTATTCCCCATCTCAGCCCAGAAAGCAGGTAGAACAAGTTTTGTGGTGCCTTTCAGCTGCCTACCGGGGTAGTGTAAAAACTACCAAGAGAACTCGTTTCTGGCACCTTCCCCGGTGGAGTTGTGCATGGGGTGTGTTTGGAACATTTTGTCACCAGCCGAGTCCAAAATTCAGCGATTCCCCATCTCAGCCCAGAAAGCAGGTAGAAAAACTTTTGTGGTGCCTTTCAGCTGCCTACCGGGGTAGTGTAAAAACTACCAACAGAACTCGTTTCTGGCACCTTCCCCGGTGGAGTTGTGCATGGGGTGTGTTTGGAACATTTTGTCACCAGCCGAGTCCAAAATTCAGCGATTCCCCATCTCAGCCCAGAAAGCAGGTAGAACAAGTTTTGTGGTGCCTTTCAGCCGCCTACCGGGGTAGTGTAAAAACTACCAACAGAACTCGTTTCTGGCACCTTCCCCGGTGGAGTTGTGCATGGGGTGTGTTTGGAACATTTTGTCACCAGCCGAGTCCAAAATTCAGCGATTCCCCATCTCAGCCCAGAAAGCAGGTAGAACAAGTTTTGTGGTGCCTTTCAGCTGCCTACCGGGGTAGTGTAAAAACTACCAACAGAACTCGTTTCTGGCACCTTCCCCGGTGGAGTTGTGCATGGGGTGTGTTTGGAACATTTTGTCACCAGCCGAGTCCAAAATTCAGCCGTTCCCCATCTCAGCCCAGAAAGCAGGTAGAAAAACTTTTGTGGTGCCTTTCAGCTGCCTACCGGGGTAGTGTAAAAACTACCAACAGAACTCGTTTCTGGCACCTTCCCCGGTGGAGGTGTGCATGGGGTGTGTTTGGAACATTTTGTCACCAGCCGAGTCCAAAATTCAGCCGTTCCCCATCTCAGCCCAGAAAGCAGGTAGAACAAGTTTTGTGGTGCCTTTCAGCTGCCTACCGGGGTAGTGTAAAAACTACCAACAGAACTCGTTTCTGGCACCTTCCCCGGTGGAGGTGTGCATGGGGTGTGTTTGGAACATTTTGTCACCAGCCGAGTCCAAAATTCAGCCGTTCCCCATCTCAGCCCAGAAAGCAGGTAGAAAAACTTTTGTGGTGCCTTTCAGCTGCCTACCGGGGTAGTGTAAAAACTACCAACAGAACTCGTTTCTGGCACCTTCCCCGGTGGAGTTGTGCATGGGGTGTGTTTGGAACATTTTGTCACCAGCCGAGTCCAAAATTCAGCGATTCCCCATCTCAGCCCAGAAAGCAGGTACAACAAGTTTTGTGGTGCCTTTCTCTTGCCTACCGGGGTAGTGTAAAAACTACCAACAGAACTCGTTTCTGGCACCTTCCCCGGTGGAGTTGTGCATGGGCTGTGTTTGGAACATTTTGTCACCAGCCGAGTCCAAAATTCAGCCGTTCCCCATCTCAGCCCAGAAAGCAGGTAGAACAAGTTTTGTGGTGCCTTTCAGCTGCCTACCGGGGTAGTGTAAAAACTACCAACAGAACTCGATTCTGGCACCTTCCCCGGTGGAGTTGTTCATGGGGTGTGTTTGGAACATTTTGTCACCAGCCGAGTCCAAAATTCAGCGATTCCCCATCTCAGCCCAGAAAGCAGGTAGAACAAGTTTTGTGGTGCCTTTCTCTTGCCTACCAGGGTACTGTAAAAACTACCAACAGAACTCGTTTCTGGCACCTTCCCCGGTGGAGGTGTGCATGGGGTGTGTTTGGAACATTTTGTCACCAGCCGAGTCCAAAATTCAGCGATTCCCCATCTCAGCCCAGAAAGCAGGTAGAACAAGTTTTGTGGTGCCTTTCAGCTGCCTACCGGGGGTAGTGTAAAAACTACCAAGAGAACTCGTTTCTGGCACCTTCCCCGGTGGAGTTGTGCATGGGGTGTGTTTGGAACATTTTGTCAGGAGCCGAGTCCAAAATTCAGCGATTCCCCATCTCAGCCCAGAAAGCAGGTAGAACAAGTTTTGTGGTGCCTTTCTCTTGCCTACCGGGGTAGTGTAAAAACTACCAACAGAACTCGTTTCTGGCACCTTCCCCGGTGGAGTTGTGCATGGGGTGTGTTTGGAACATTTTGTCAGCAGCCGAGTCCAAAACTCAGCGATTCCCCATCTCAGCCCAGAAAGCAGGTAGAAAAACTTTTGTGGTGCCTTTCAGCTGCCTACCGGGGTAGTGTAAAAACTACCAACAGAACTCGATTCTGGCACCTTCCCCGGTGGAGTTGTGCATGGGGTGTGTTTGGAACATTTTGTCACCAGCCGAGTCCAAAATTCAGCGATTCCCCATCTCAGCCCAGAAAGCAGGTAGAACAAGTTTTGTGGTGCCTTTCAGCTGCCTACCGGGGTAGTGTAAAAACTACCAACAGAACTCGTTTCTGGCACCTTCCCCGGTGGAGGTGTGCATGGGGTGTGTTTGGAACATTTTTTCACCAGCCGAGTCCAAAATTCAGCGATTCCCCATCTCAGCCCAGAAAGCAGGTAGAACAACTTTTGTGGTGCCTTTCAGCTGCCTACCGGGGTAGTGTAAAAACTACCAACAGAACTCGTTTCTGGCACCTTCCCCGGTGGAGGTGTGCATGGGGTGTGTTTGGAACATTTTTTCACCAGCCGAGTCCAAAATTCAGCCGTTCCCCATCTCAGCCCAGAAAGCAGGTACAACAAGTTTTGTGGTGCCTTTCAGCTGCCTACCGGGGTAGTGTAAAAACTACCAACGGAACTCGTTTCTGGCACCTTCCCCGGTGGAGTTGTGCATGGGGTGTGTTTGGAACATTTTGTCACCAGCCGAGTCCAAAATTCAGCCGTTCCCCATCTCAGCCCAGAAAGCAGGTAGAACAAGTTTTGTGGTGCCTTTCTCTTGCCTACCTGGGTAGTGTAAAAACTACCAACGGAACTCGATTCTGGCACCTTCCCCGGTGGAGTTGTGCATGGTGTGTGTTTGGAACATTTTGTCACCAGCCGAGTCCAAAATTCAGCCGTTCCCCATCTCAGCCCAGAAAGCAGGTAGAACAAGTTTTGTGGTGCCTTTCAGCTGCCTACCGGGGTAGTGTAAAAACTACCAACAGAACTCGTTTCTGGCACCTTCCCCGGTGGAGTTGTGCATGGGGTGTGTTTGGAACATTTTGTCACCAGCCAAGTCCAAAATTCAGCGATTCCCCATCTCAGCCCAGAAAGCAGGTAGAACAAGTTTTGTGGTGCCTTTCAGCTGCCTACCGGGGTAGTGTAAAAACTACCAACGGAACTCGTTTCTGGCACCTTCCCCGGTGGAGTTGTGCATGGGGTGTGTTTGGAACATTTTGTCACCAGCCGAGTCCAAAATTCAGCGATTCCCCATCTCAGCCCAGAAAGCAGGTAGAACAAGTTTTGTGGTGCCTTTCAGCTGCCTACCGGGGTAGTGTAAAAACTACCAACAGAACTCGTTTCTGGCACCTTCCCCGGTGGAGTTGTGCATGGGGTGTGTTTGGAACATTTTGTCACCAGCCGAGTCCAAAATTCAGCGATTCCCCATCTCAGCCCAGAAAGCAGGTAGAACAAGTTTTGTGGTGCCTTTCAGCTGCCTACCGGGGTAGTGTAAAAACTACCAAGAGAACTCGTTTCTGGCACCTTCCCCGGTGGAGTTGTGCATGGGGTGTGTTTGGAACATTTTGTCAGGAGCCGAGTCCAAAATTCAGCGATTCCCCATCTCAGCCCAGAAAGCAGGTAGAAAAACTTTTGTGGTGCCTTTCTCTTGCCTACCGGGGTAGTGTAAAAACTACCAACAGAACTCGTTTCTGGCACCTTCCCCGGTGGAGTTGTGCATGGGGTGTGTTTGGAACATTTTGTCAGCAGCCGAGTCCAAAACTCAGCGATTCCCCATCTCAGCCCAGAAAGCAGGTAGAAAAACTTTTGTGGTGCCTTTCAGCTGCCTACCGGGGTAGTGTAAAAACTACCAACAGAACTCGTTTCTGGCACCTTCCCCGGTGGAGGTGTGCATGGGGTGTGTTTGGAACATTTTGTCACCAGCCGAGTCCAAAACTCAGCGATTCCCCATCTCAGCCCAGAAAGCAGGTAGAACAAGTTTTGTGGTGCCTTTCAGCTGCCTACCGGGGTAGTGTAAAAACTACCAACAGAACTCGTTTCTGGCACCTTCCCCGGTGGAGGTGTGCATGGGGTGTGTTTGGAACATTTTGTTACCAGCCGAGTCCAAAATTCAGCCGTTCCCCATCTCAGCCCAGAAAGCAGGCAGAACAAGTTTTGTGGTGCCTTTCAGCTGCCTACCGGGGTAGTGTAAAAACTACCAAGAGAACTCGTTTCTGGCACCTTCCCCGGTGGAGTTGTGCATGGGGTGTGTTTGGAACATTTTTTCACCAGCCGAGTCCAAAATTCAGCCGTTCCACATCTCCGCCCAGAAAGCAGGCAGAACAAGTTTTGTGGTGCCTTTCAGCTGCCTACCGGGGTAGTGTAAAAACTACCAACAGAACTCGTTTCTGGCACCTTCCCCGGTGGAGTTGTGCATGGGGTGTGTTTGGAACATTTTGTCACCAGCCGAGTCCAAAATTCAGCTATTCCCCATCTCAGCCCAGAAAGCAGGTAGAACAAGTTTTGTGGTGCCTTTCAGCTGCCTACCGGGGTAGTGTAAAAACTACCAACAGAACTCGTTTCTGGCACCTTCCCCGGTGGAGTTGTGCATGGGGTGTGTTTGGAACATTTTGTCAGCAGCCGAGTCCAAAATTCAGCGATTCCCCATCTCAGCCCAGAAAGCAGGTAGAACAAGTTTTGTGGTGCCTTTCAGCTGCCTACCGGGGTAGTGTAAAAACTACCAACAGAACTCGTTTCTGGCACCTTCCCCGGTGGAGTTGTGCATGGGGTGTGTTTGGAACATTTTGTCACCAGCCAAGTCCAAAATTCAGCTAATCCCCATCTCAGCCCAGAAAGCAGGTATAACAAGTTTTGTGGTGCCTTTCTCTTGCCTACCGGGGTAGTGTAAAAACTACCAACAGAACTCGTTTCTGGCACCTTCCCCGGTGGAGTTGTGCATGGGGTGTGTTTGGAACATTTTGTCAGCAGCCGAGTCCAAAATTCAGCGATTCCCCATCTCAGCCCAGAAAGCAGGTAGAACAAGTTTTGTGGTGCCTTTCTCTTGCCTACCGGGGTAGTGTAAAAACTACCAAGAGAACTCGTTTCTGGCACCTTCCCCGGTGGAGTTGTGCATGGGGTGTGTTTGGAACATTATGTCACCAGCCGAGTCCAAAATTCAGCGATTCCCCATCTCAGCCCAGAAAGCAGGTAGAAAAACTTTTGTGGTGCCTTTCAGCTGCCTACCGGGGTAGTGTAAAAACTACCAACGGAACTCGTTTCTGGCACCTTCCCCGGTGGAGTTGTGCATGGGGTGTGTTTGGAACATTTTGTCACCAGCCGAGTCCAAAATTCAGCCGTTCCCCATCTCAGCCCAGAAAGCAGGTAGAACAAGTTTTGTGGTGCCTTTCTCTTGCCTACCTGGGTAGTGTAAAAACTACCAACGGAACTCGTTTCTGGCACCTTCCCCGGTGGAGGTGTGCATGGGGTGTGTTTGGAACATTTTTTCACCAGCCGAGTCCAAAATTCAGCGATTCCCCATCTCAGCCCAGAAAGCAGGTAGAACAAGTTTTGTGGTGCCTTTCAGCTGCCTACCGGGGTAGTGTAAAAACTACCAACAGAACTCGTTTCTGGCACCTTCCCCGGTGGAGTTGTGCATGGGGTGTGTTTGGAACATTTTGTCACCAGCCGAGTCCAAAATTCAGCTATTCCCCATCTCAGCCCAGAAAGCAGGTAGAACAAGTTTTGTGGTGCCTTTCAGCTGCCTACCAGGGTAGTGTAAAAACTACCAACGGAACTCGTTTCTGGCACCTTCCCCGGTGGAGTTGTGCATGGGGTGTGTTTGGAACATTTTGTCACCAGCCAAGTCCAAAATTCAGCGATTCCCCATCTCAGCCCAGAAAGCAGGTAGAACAAGTTTTGTGGTGCCTTTCAGCTGCCTACCGGGGTAGTGTAAAAACTACCAACAGAACTCGTTTCTGGCACCTTCCCCGGTGGAGTTGTGCATGGGGTGTGTTTGGAACATTTTGTCAGCAGCCGAGTCCAAAATTCAGCGATTCCCCATCTCAGCCCAGAAAGCAGGTAGAACAAGTTTTGTGGTGCCTTTCAGCTGCCTACCGGGGTAGTGTAAAAACTACCAACAGAACTCGTTTCTGGCACCTTCCCCGGTGGAGTTGTGCATGGGGTGTGTTTGGAACATTTTGTCACCAGCCAAGTCCAAAATTCAGCTATTCCCCATCTCAGCCCAGAAAGCAGGTATAACAAGTTTTGTGGTGCCTTTCTCTTGCCTACCGGGGTAGTGTAAAAACTACCAACAGAACTCGTTTCTGGCACCTTCCCCGGTGGAGTTGTGCATGGGGTGTGTTTGGAACATTTTGTCACCAGCCGAGTCCAAAATTCAGCTGTTCCCCATCTCAGCCCAGAAAGCAGGTAGAAAAACTTTTGTGGTACCTTTCAGCTGCCTACCGGGGTAGTGTAAAAACTACCAACAGAACTCGTTTCTGGCACCTTCCCCGGTGGAGTTGTGCATGGGGTGTGTTTGGAACATTTTGTCACCAGCCGAGTCCAAAATTCAGCGATTCCTGATCTCAGCCCAGAAAGCAGGTAGAACAAGTTTTGTGGTGCCTTTCAGCTGCCTACCGGGGTAGTGTAAAAACTACCAACAGAACTCGTTTCTGGCACCTTTGCCGGTGGAGTTGTGCATGGGGTGTGTTTGGAACATTTTGTCACCAGCCGAGTCCAAAATTCAGCGATTCCCCATCTCAGCCCAGAAAGCAGGTAGAACAAGTTTTGTGGTGCCTTTCAGCTGCCTACCGGGGTAGTGTAAAAACTACCAACAGAACTCGTTTCTGGCACCTTCCCCGGTGGAGGTGTGCATGGGGTGTGTTTGGAACATTTTTTCACCAGCCGAGTCCAAAATTCAGCCGTTCCCCATCTCAGCCCAGAAAGCAGGTAGAAAAACTTTTGTGGTGCCTTTCAGCTGCCTACCGGGGTAGTGTAAAAACTACCAACAGAACTCGTTTCTGGCACCTTCCCCGGTGGAGTTGTGCATGGGGTGTGTTTGGAACATTTTGTCACCAGCCGAGTCCAAAATTCAGCGATTCCCCATCTCAGCCCAGAAAGCAGGTAGAACAAGTTTTGTGGTGCCTTTCAGCTGCCTACCGGGGTAGTGTAAAAACTACCAAGAGAACTCGTTTCTGGCACCTTCCCCGGTGGAGTTGTGCATGGGGTGTGTTTGGAACATTTTGTCACCAGCCGAGTCCAAAATTCAGCGATTCCCCATCTCAGCCCAGAAAGCAGGTAGAACAAGTTTTGTGGTGCCTTTCTCTTGCCTACCGGGGTAGTGTAAAAACTACCAACAGAACTCGTTTCTGGCACCTTCCCCGGTGGAGTTGTGCATGGGGTGTGTTTGGAACATTTTGTCAGCAGCCGAGTCCAAAACTCAGCGATTCCCCATCTCAGCCCAGAAAGCAGGTAGAACAAGTTTTGTGGTGCCTTTCAGCTGCCTACCGGGGTAGTGTAAAAACTACCAACAGAACTCGTTTCTGGCACCTTCCCCGGTGGAGGTGTGCATGGGGTGTGTTTGGAACATTTTGTCAGCAGCCGAGTCCAAAACTCAGCGATTCCCCATCTCAGCCCAGAAAGCAGGTAGAACAAGTTTTGTGGTGCCTTTCAGCTGCCTACCGGGGTAGTGTAAAAACTACCAACAGAACTCGTTTCTGGCACCTTCCCCGGTGGAGGTGTGCATGGGGTGTGTTTGGAACATTTTGTTACCAGCCGAGTCCAAAATTCAGCCGTTCCCCATCTCAGCCCAGAAAGCAGGCAGAACAAGTTTTGTGGTGCCTTTCAGCTGCCTACCGGGGTAGTGTAAAAACTACCAACAGAACTCGTTTCTGGCACCTTCCCCGGTGGAGTTGTGCATGGGGTGTGTTTGGAACATTTTGTCACCAGCCGAGTCCAAAATTCAGCCGTTCCACATCTCAGCCCAGAAAGCAGGCAGAACAAGTTTTGTGGTGCCTTTCAGCTGCCTACCGGGGTAGTGTAAAAACTACCAACAGAACTCGTTTCTGGCACCTTCCCCGGTGGAGGTGTGCATGGGGTGTGTTTGGAACATTTTTTCACCAGCCGAGTCCAAAACTCAGCGATTCCCCATCTCAGCCCAGAAAGCAGGTAGAACAAGTTTTGTTCTGCCTTTCAGCTGCCTACCGGGGTAGTGTAAAAACTACCAACAGAACTCGTTTCTGGCACCTTCCCCGGTGGAGTTGTGCATGGGGTGTGTTTGGAACATTTTGTCACCAGCCGAGTCCAAAATTCAGCTATTCCCCATCTCAGCCCAGAAAGCAGGTAGAACAAGTTTTGTGGTGCCTTTCAGCTGCCTACCGGGGTAGTGTAAAAACTACCAACGGAACTCGTTTCTGGCACCTTCCCCGGTGGAGTTGTGCATGGGGTGTGTTTGGAACATTTTGTCACCAGCCGAGTCCAAAATTCAGCGATTCCCCATCTCAGCCCAGAAAGCAGGTAGAACAAGTTTTGTGGTGCCTTTCAGCTGCCTACCGGGGTAGTGTAAAAACTACCAACAGAACTCGTTTCTGGCACCTTCCCCGGTGGAGTTGTGCATGGGGTGTGTTTGGAACATTTTGTCACCAGCCGAGTCCAAAATTCAGCTATTCCCCATCTCAGCCCAGAAAGCAGGTAGAACAAGTTTTGTGGTGCCTTTCAGCTGCCTACCGGGGTAGTGTAAAAACTACCAACAGAACTCGTTTCTGGCACCTTCCCCGGTGGAGTTGTGCATGGGGTGTGTTTGGAACATTTTGTCACCAGCCAAGTCCAAAATTCAGCTATTCCCCATCTCAGCCCAGAAAGCAGGTATAACAAGTTTTGTGGTGCCTTTCTCTTGCCTACCGGGGTAGTGTAAAAACTACCAACAGAACTCGTTTCTGGCACCTTCCCCGGTGGAGGTGTGCATGGGGTGTGTTTGGAACATTTTTTCACCAGCCGAGTCCAAAATTCAGCCGTTCCCCATCTCAGCCCAGAAAGCAGGTACAACAAGTTTTGTGGTGCCTTTCAGCTGCCTACCGGGGTAGTGTAAAAACTACCAACAGAACTCGTTTCTGGCACCTTCCCCGGTGGAGTTGTGCATGGGGTGTGTTTGGAACATTTTGTCACCAGCCGAGTCCAAAATTCAGCGATTCCCCATCTCAGCCCAGAAAGCAGGTATAACAAGTTTTGTGGTGCCTTTCTCTTGCCTACCGGGGTAGTGTAAAAACTACCAACAGAACTCGTTTCTGGCACCTTCCCCGGTGGAGTTGTGCATGGGGTGTGTTTGGAACATTATGTCACCAGCCGAGTCCAAAATTCAGCGATTCCCCATCTCAGCCCAGAAAGCAGGTAGAACAAGTTTTGTGGTGCCTTTCAGCTGCCTACCGGGGTAGTGTAAAAACTACCAACGGAACTCGTTTCTGGCACCTTCCCCGGTGGAGTTGTGCATGGGGTGTGTTTGGAACATTTTGTCACCAGCCGAGTCCAAAATTCAGCCGTTCCCCATCTCAGCCCAGAAAGCAGGTAGAACAAGTTTTGTGGTGCCTTTCTCTTGCCTACCTGGGTAGTGTAAAAACTACCAACGGAACTCGATTCTGGCACCTTCCCCGGTGGAGTTGTGCATGGTGTGTGTTTGGAACATTTTGTCACCAGCCGAGTCCAAAATTCAGCCGTTCCCCATCTCAGCCCAGAAAGCAGGTAGAACAAGTTTTGTGGTGCCTTTCAGCTGCCTACCGGGGTAGTGTAAAAACTACCAACAGAACTCGTTTCTGGCACCTTCCCCGGTGGAGTTGTGCATGGGGTGTGTTTGGAACATTTTGTCACCAGCCAAGTCCAAAATTCAGCGATTCCCCATCTCAGCCCAGAAAGCAGGTAGAACAAGTTTTGTGGTGCCTTTCAGCTGCCTACCGGGGTAGTGTAAAAACTACCAACGGAACTCGTTTCTGGCACCTTCCCCGGTGGAGTTGTGCATGGGGTGTGTTTGGAACATTTTGTCACCAGCCGAGTCCAAAATTCAGCGATTCCCCATCTCAGCCCAGAAAGCAGGTAGAACAAGTTTTGTGGTGCCTTTCAGCTGCCTACCGGGGTAGTGTAAAAACTACCAACAGAACTCGTTTCTGGCACCTTCCCCGGTGGAGTTGTGCATGGGGTGTGTTTGGAACATTTTGTCACCAGCCGAGTCCAAAATTCAGCGATTCCCCATCTCAGCCCAGAAAGCAGGTAGAACAAGTTTTGTGGTGCCTTTCAGCTGCCTACCGGGGTAGTGTAAAAACTACCAAGAGAACTCGTTTCTGGCACCTTCCCCGGTGGAGTTGTGCATGGGGTGTGTTTGGAACATTTTGTCAGGAGCCGAGTCCAAAATTCAGCGATTCCCCATCTCAGCCCAGAAAGCAGGTAGAACAAGTTTTGTGGTGCCTTTCTCTTGCCTACCGGGGTAGTGTAAAAACTACCAACAGAACTCGTTTCTGGCACCTTCCCCGGTGGAGTTGTGCATGGGGTGTGTTTGGAACATTTTGTCAGCAGCCGAGTCCAAAACTCAGCGATTCCCCATCTCAGCCCAGAAAGCAGGTAGAAAAACTTTTGTGGTGCCTTTCAGCTGCCTACCGGGGTAGTGTAAAAACTACCAACAGAACTCGTTTCTGGCACCTTCCCCGGTGGAGGTGTGCATGGGGTGTGTTTGGAACATTTTGTCACCAGCCGAGTCCAAAACTCAGCGATTCCCCATCTCAGCCCAGAAAGCAGGTAGAACAAGTTTTGTGGTGCCTTTCAGCTGCCTACCGGGGTAGTGTAAAAACTACCAACAGAACTCGTTTCTGGCACCTTCCCCGGTGGAGGTGTGCATGGGGTGTGTTTGGAACATTTTGTTACCAGCCGAGTCCAAAATTCAGCCGTTCCCCATCTCAGCCCAGAAAGCAGGCAGAACAAGTTTTGTGGTGCCTTTCAGCTGCCTACCGGGGTAGTGTAAAAACTACCAAGAGAACTCGTTTCTGGCACCTTCCCCGGTGGAGTTGTGCATGGGGTGTGTTTGGAACATTTTTTCACCAGCCGAGTCCAAAATTCAGCCGTTCCACATCTCCGCCCAGAAAGCAGGCAGAACAAGTTTTGTGGTGCCTTTCAGCTGCCTACCGGGGTAGTGTAAAAACTACCAACAGAACTCGTTTCTGGCACCTTCCCCGGTGGAGTTGTGCATGGGGTGTGTTTGGAACATTTTGTCACCAGCCGAGTCCAAAATTCAGCTATTCCCCATCTCAGCCCAGAAAGCAGGTAGAACAAGTTTTGTGGTGCCTTTCAGCTGCCTACCGGGGTAGTGTAAAAACTACCAACGGAACTCGTTTCTGGCACCTTCCCCGGTGGAGTTGTGCATGGGGTGTGTTTGGAACATTTTGTCACCAGCCGAGTCCAAAATTCAGCGATTCCCCATCTCAGCCCAGAAAGCAGGTAGAACAAGTTTTGTGGTGCCTTTCAGCTGCCTACCGGGGTAGTGTAAAAACTACCAACAGAACTCGTTTCTGGCACCTTCCCCGGTGGAGTTGTGCATGGGGTGTGTTTGGAACATTTTGTCACCAGCCGAGTCCAAAATTCAGCGATTCCCCATCTCAGCCCAGAAAGCAGGTAGAACAAGTTTTGTGGTGCCTTTCAGCTGCCTACCGGGGTAGTGTAAAAACTACCAACAGAACTCGTTTCTGGCACCTTCCCCGGTGGAGTTGTGCATGGGGTGTGTTTGGAACATTTTGTCACCAGCCGAGTCCAAAATTCAGGGATTCTCCATCTCAGCCCAGAAAGCAGGTATAACAAGTTTTGTGGTGCCTTTCTCTTGCCTACCGGGGTAGTGTAAAAACTACCAACAGAACTCGTTTCTGGCACCTTCCCCGGTGGAGTTGTGCATGGGGTGTGTTTGGAACATTTTGTCAGCAGCCGAGTCCAAAATTCAGCGATTCCCCATCTCAGCCCAGAAAGCAGGTAGAACAAGTTTTGTGGTGCCTTTCTCTTGCCTACCGGGGTAGTGTAAAAACTACCAAGAGAACTCGTTTCTGGCACCTTCCCCGGTGGAGTTGTGCATGGGGTGTGTTTGGAACATTATGTCACCAGCCGAGTCCAAAATTCAGCGATTCCCCATCTCAGCCCAGAAAGCAGGTAGAACAAGTTTTGTGGTGCCTTTCAGCTGCCTACCGGGGTAGTGTAAAAACTACCAACGGAACTCGTTTCTGGCACCTTCCCCGGTGGAGTTGTGCATGGGGTGTGTTTGGAACATTTTGTCACCAGCCGAGTCCAAAATTCAGCCGTTCCCCATCTCAGCCCAGAAAGCAGGTAGAACAAGTTTTGTGGTGCCTTTCTCTTGCCTACCTGGGTAGTGTAAAAACTACCAACGGAACTCGTTTCTGGCACCTTCCCCGGTGGAGGTGTGCATGGGGTGTGTTTGGAACATTTTTTCACCAGCCGAGTCCAAAATTCAGCGATTCCCCATCTCAGCCCAGAAAGCAGGTAGAACAAGTTTTGTGGTGCCTTTCAGCTGCCTACCGGGGTAGTGTAAAAACTACCAACAGAACTCGTTTCTGGCACCTTCCCCGGTGGAGTTGTGCATGGGGTGTGTTTGGAACATTTTGTCACCAGCCGAGTCCAAAATTCAGCTATTCCCCATCTCAGCCCAGAAAGCAGGTAGAACAAGTTTTGTGGTGCCTTTCAGCTGCCTACCAGGGTAGTGTAAAAACTACCAACGGAACTCGTTTCTGGCACCTTCCCCGGTGGAGTTGTGCATGGGGTGTGTTTGGAACATTTTGTCACCAGCCAAGTCCAAAATTCAGCGATTCCCCATCTCAGCCCAGAAAGCAGGTAGAACAAGTTTTGTGGTGCCTTTCAGCTGCCTACCGGGGTAGTGTAAAAACTACCAACAGAACTCGTTTCTGGCACCTTCCCCGGTGGAGTTGTGCATGGGGTGTGTTTGGAACATTTTGTCAGCAGCCGAGTCCAAAATTCAGCGATTCCCCATCTCAGCCCAGAAAGCAGGTAGAACAAGTTTTGTGGTGCCTTTCAGCTGCCTACCGGGGTAGTGTAAAAACTACCAACAGAACTCGTTTCTGGCACCTTCCCCGGTGGAGTTGTGCATGGGGTGTGTTTGGAACATTTTGTCACCAGCCAAGTCCAAAATTCAGCTATTCCCCATCTCAGCCCAGAAAGCAGGTATAACAAGTTTTGTGGTGCCTTTCTCTTGCCTACCGGGGTAGTGTAAAAACTACCAACAGAACTCGTTTCTGGCACCTTCCCCGGTGGAGTTGTGCATGGGGTGTGTTTGGAACATTTTGTCAGCAGCCGAGTCCAAAATTCAGCTGTTCCCCATCTCAGCCCAGAAAGCAGGTAGAAAAACTTTTGTGGTACCTTTCAGCTGCCTACCGGGGTAGTGTAAAAACTACCAACAGAACTCGTTTCTGGCACCTTCCCCGGTGGAGTTGTGCATGGGGTGTGTTTGGAACATTTTGTCACCAGCCGAGTCCAAAATTCAGCGATTCCTGATCTCAGCCCACAAAGCAGGTAGAACAAGTTTTGTGGTGCCTTTCAGCTGCCTACCGGGGTAGTGTAAAAACTACCAACAGAACTCGTTTCTGGCACCTTTGCCGGTGGAGTTGTGCATGGGGTGTGTTTGGAACATTTTGTCACCAGCCGAGTCCAAAATTCAGCGATTCCCCATCTCAGCCCAGAAAGCAGGTAGAACAAGTTTTGTGGTGCCTTTCAGCTGCCTACCGGGGTAGTGTAAAAACTACCAACAGAACTCGTTTCTGGCACCTTCCCCGGTGGAGGTGTGCATGGGGTGTGTTTGGAACATTTTTTCACCAGCCGAGTCCAAAATTCAGCCGTTCCCCATCTCAGCCCAGAAAGCAGGTAGAAAAACTTTTGTGGTGCCTTTCAGCTGCCTACCGGGGTAGTGTAAAAACTACCAACAGAACTCGTTTCTGGCACCTTCCCCGGTGGAGTTGTGCATGGGGTGTGTTTGGAACATTTTGTCACCAGCCGAGTCCAAAATTCAGCGATTCCCCATCTCAGCCCAGAAAGCAGGTAGAACAAGTTTTGTGGTGCCTTTCTCTTGCCTACCGGGGTAGTGTAAAAACTACCAACGGAACTCGATTCTGGCACCTTCCCCGGTGGAGTTGTGCATGGTGTGTGTTTGGAACATTTTGTCACCAGCCGAGTCCAAAATTCAGCCGTTCCCCATCTCAGCCCAGAAAGCAGGTAGAACAAGTTTTGTGGTGCCTTTCAGCTGCCTACCGGGGTAGTGTAAAAACTACCAACAGAACTCGTTTCTGGCACCTTCCCCGGTGGAGTTGTGCATGGGGTGTGTTTGGAACATTTTGTCACCAGCCAAGTCCAAAATTCAGCGATTCCCCATCTCAGCCCAGAAAGCAGGTAGAACAAGTTTTGTGGTGCCTTTCAGCTGCCTACCGGGGTAGTGTAAAAACTACCAACGGAACTCGTTTCTGGCACCTTCCCCGGTGGAGTTGTGCATGGGGTGTGTTTGGAACATTTTGTCACCAGCCGAGTCCAAAATTCAGCGATTCCCCATCTCAGCCCAGAAAGCAGGTAGAACAAGTTTTGTGGTGCCTTTCAGCTGCCTACCGGGGTAGTGTAAAAACTACCAACAGAACTCGTTTCTGGCACCTTCCCCGGTGGAGTTGTGCATGGGGTGTGTTTGGAACATTTTGTCACCAGCCGAGTCCAAAATTCAGCGATTCCCCATCTCAGCCCAGAAAGCAGGTAGAACAAGTTTTGTGGTGCCTTTCAGCTGCCTACCGGGGTAGTGTAAAAACTACCAAGAGAACTCGTTTCTGGCACCTTCCCCGGTGGAGTTGTGCATGGGGTGTGTTTGGAACATTTTGTCAGGAGCCGAGTCCAAAATTCAGCGATTCCCCATCTCAGCCCAGAAAGCAGGTAGAACAAGTTTTGTGGTGCCTTTCTCTTGCCTACCGGGGTAGTGTAAAAACTACCAACAGAACTCGTTTCTGGCACCTTCCCCGGTGGAGTTGTGCATGGGGTGTGTTTGGAACATTTTGTCAGCAGCCGAGTCCAAAACTCAGCGATTCCCCATCTCAGCCCAGAAAGCAGGTAGAAAAACTTTTGTGGTGCCTTTCAGCTGCCTACCGGGGTAGTGTAAAAACTACCAACAGAACTCGTTTCTGGCACCTTCCCCGGTGGAGGTGTGCATGGGGTGTGTTTGGAACATTTTGTCACCAGCCGAGTCCAAAACTCAGCGATTCCCCATCTCAGCCCAGAAAGCAGGTAGAACAAGTTTTGTGGTGCCTTTCAGCTGCCTACCGGGGTAGTGTAAAAACTACCAACAGAACTCGTTTCTGGCACCTTCCCCGGTGGAGGTGTGCATGGGGTGTGTTTGGAACATTTTGTTACCAGCCGAGTCCAAAATTCAGCCGTTCCCCATCTCAGCCCAGAAAGCAGGCAGAACAAGTTTTGTGGTGCCTTTCAGCTGCCTACCGGGGTAGTGTAAAAACTACCAAGAGAACTCGTTTCTGGCACCTTCCCCGGTGGAGTTGTGCATGGGGTGTGTTTGGAACATTTTTTCACCAGCCGAGTCCAAAATTCAGCCGTTCCACATCTCCGCCCAGAAAGCAGGCAGAACAAGTTTTGTGGTGCCTTTCAGCTGCCTACCGGGGTAGTGTAAAAACTACCAACAGAACTCGTTTCTGGCACCTTCCCCGGTGGAGTTGTGCATGGGGTGTGTTTGGAACATTTTGTCACCAGCCGAGTCCAAAATTCAGCTATTCCCCATCTCAGCCCAGAAAGCAGGTAGAACAAGTTTTGTGGTGCCTTTCAGCTGCCTACCGGGGTAGTGTAAAAACTACCAACGGAACTCGTTTCTGGCACCTTCCCCGGTGGAGTTGTGCATGGGGTGTGTTTGGAACATTTTGTCACCAGCCGAGTCCAAAATTCAGCGATTCCCCATCTCAGCCCAGAAAGCAGGTAGAACAAGTTTTGTGGTGCCTTTCAGCTGCCTACCGGGGTAGTGTAAAAACTACCAACAGAACTCGTTTCTGGCACCTTCCCCGGTGGAGTTGTGCATGGGGTGTGTTTGGAACATTTTGTCACCAGCCGAGTCCAAAATTCAGCGATTCCCCATCTCAGCCCAGAAAGCAGGTAGAACAAGTTTTGTGGTGCCTTTCAGCTGCCTACCGGGGTAGTGTAAAAACTACCAACAGAACTCGTTTCTGGCACCTTCCCCGGTGGAGTTGTGCATGGGGTGTGTTTGGAACATTTTGTCACCAGCCGAGTCCAAAATTCAGGGATTCTCCATCTCAGCCCAGAAAGCAGGTATAACAAGTTTTGTGGTGCCTTTCTCTTGCCTACCGGGGTAGTGTAAAAACTACCAACAGAACTCGTTTCTGGCACCTTCCCCGGTGGAGTTGTGCATGGGGTGTGTTTGGAACATTTTGTCAGCAGCCGAGTCCAAAATTCAGCGATTCCCCATCTCAGCCCAGAAAGCAGGTAGAACAAGTTTTGTGGTGCCTTTCTCTTGCCTACCGGGGTAGTGTAAAAACTACCAAGAGAACTCGTTTCTGGCACCTTCCCCGGTGGAGTTGTGCATGGGGTGTGTTTGGAACATTATGTCACCAGCCGAGTCCAAAATTCAGCGATTCCCCATCTCAGCCCAGAAAGCAGGTAGAACAAGTTTTGTGGTGCCTTTCAGCTGCCTACCGGGGTAGTGTAAAAACTACCAACGGAACTCGTTTCTGGCACCTTCCCCGGTGGAGTTGTGCATGGGGTGTGTTTGGAACATTTTGTCACCAGCCGAGTCCAAAATTCAGCCGTTCCCCATCTCAGCCCAGAAAGCAGGTAGAACAAGTTTTGTGGTGCCTTTCTCTTGCCTACCTGGGTAGTGTAAAAACTACCAACGGAACTCGTTTCTGGCACCTTCCCCGGTGGAGGTGTGCATGGGGTGTGTTTGGAACATTTTTTCACCAGCCGAGTCCAAAATTCAGCGATTCCCCATCTCAGCCCAGAAAGCAGGTAGAACAAGTTTTGTGGTGCCTTTCAGCTGCCTACCGGGGTAGTGTAAAAACTACCAACAGAACTCGTTTCTGGCACCTTCCCCGGTGGAGTTGTGCATGGGGTGTGTTTGGAACATTTTGTCACCAGCCGAGTCCAAAATTCAGCTATTCCCCATCTCAGCCCAGAAAGCAGGTAGAACAAGTTTTGTGGTGCCTTTCAGCTGCCTACCAGGGTAGTGTAAAAACTACCAACGGAACTCGTTTCTGGCACCTTCCCCGGTGGAGTTGTGCATGGGGTGTGTTTGGAACATTTTGTCACCAGCCAAGTCCAAAATTCAGCGATTCCCCATCTCAGCCCAGAAAGCAGGTAGAACAAGTTTTGTGGTGCCTTTCAGCTGCCTACCGGGGTAGTGTAAAAACTACCAACAGAACTCGTTTCTGGCACCTTCCCCGGTGGAGTTGTGCATGGGGTGTGTTTGGAACATTTTGTCAGCAGCCGAGTCCAAAATTCAGCGATTCCCCATCTCAGCCCAGAAAGCAGGTAGAACAAGTTTTGTGGTGCCTTTCAGCTGCCTACCGGGGTAGTGTAAAAACTACCAACAGAACTCGTTTCTGGCACCTTCCCCGGTGGAGTTGTGCATGGGGTGTGTTTGGAACATTTTGTCACCAGCCAAGTCCAAAATTCAGCTATTCCCCATCTCAGCCCAGAAAGCAGGTATAACAAGTTTTGTGGTGCCTTTCTCTTGCCTACCGGGGTAGTGTAAAAACTACCAACAGAACTCGTTTCTGGCACCTTCCCCGGTGGAGTTGTGCATGGGGTGTGTTTGGAACATTTTGTCAGCAGCCGAGTCCAAAATTCAGCTGTTCCCCATCTCAGCCCAGAAAGCAGGTAGAAAAACTTTTGTGGTACCTTTCAGCTGCCTACCGGGGTAGTGTAAAAACTACCAACAGAACTCGTTTCTGGCACCTTCCCCGGTGGAGTTGTGCATGGGGTGTGTTTGGAACATTTTGTCACCAGCCGAGTCCAAAATTCAGCGATTCCTGATCTCAGCCCACAAAGCAGGTAGAACAAGTTTTGTGGTGCCTTTCAGCTGCCTACCGGGGTAGTGTAAAAACTACCAACAGAACTCGTTTCTGGCACCTTTGCCGGTGGAGTTGTGCATGGGGTGTGTTTGGAACATTTTGTCACCAGCCGAGTCCAAAATTCAGCGATTCCCCATCTCAGCCCAGAAAGCAGGTAGAACAAGTTTTGTGGTGCCTTTCAGCTGCCTACCGGGGTAGTGTAAAAACTACCAACAGAACTCGTTTCTGGCACCTTCCCCGGTGGAGGTGTGCATGGGGTGTGTTTGGAACATTTTTTCACCAGCCGAGTCCAAAATTCAGCCGTTCCCCATCTCAGCCCAGAAAGCAGGTAGAAAAACTTTTGTGGTGCCTTTCAGCTGCCTACCGGGGTAGTGTAAAAACTACCAACAGAACTCGTTTCTGGCACCTTCCCCGGTGGAGTTGTGCATGGGGTGTGTTTGGAACATTTTGTCACCAGCCGAGTCCAAAATTCAGCGATTCCCCATCTCAGCCCAGAAAGCAGGTAGAACAAGTTTTGTGGTGCCTTTCTCTTGCCTACCGGGGTAGTGTAAAAACTACCAACAGAACTCGTTTCTGGCACCTTCCCCGGTGGAGTTGTGCATGGGGTGTGTTTGGAACATTTTGTCAGCAGCCGAGTCCAAAACTCAGCGATTCCCCATCTCAGCCCAGAAAGCAGGTAGAACAAGTTTTGTGGTGCCTTTCAGCTGCCTACCGGGGTAGTGTAAAAACTACCAACAGAACTCGTTTCTGGCACCTTCCCCGGTGGAGGTGTGCATGGGGTGTGTTTGGAACATTTTGTCAGCAGCCGAGTCCAAAACTCAGCGATTCCCCATCTCAGCCCAGAAAGCAGGTAGAACAAGTTTTGTGGTGCCTTTCAGCTGCCTACCGGGGTAGTGTAAAAACTACCAACAGAACTCGTTTCTGGCACCTTCCCCGGTGGAGGTGTGCATGGGGTGTGTTTGGAACATTTTGTTACCAGCCGAGTCCAAAATTCAGCCGTTCCCCATCTCAGCCCAGAAAGCAGGCAGAACAAGTTTTGTGGTGCCTTTCAGCTGCCTACCGGGGTAGTGTAAAAACTACCAACAGAACTCGTTTCTGGCACCTTCCCCGGTGGAGTTGTGCATGGGGTGTGTTTGGAACATTTTGTCACCAGCCGAGTCCAAAATTCAGCCGTTCCACATCTCAGCCCAGAAAGCAGGCAGAACAAGTTTTGTGGTGCCTTTCAGCTGCCTACCGGGGTAGTGTAAAAACTACCAACAGAACTCGTTTCTGGCACCTTCCCCGGTGGAGTTGTGCATGGGGTGTGTTTGGAACATTTTGTCACCAGCCGAGTCCAAAATTCAGCGATTCCCCATCTCAGCCCAGAAAGCAGGTAGAACAAGTTTTGTGGTGCCTTTCAGCTGCCTACCGGGGTAGTGTAAAAACTACCAACAGAACTCGTTTCTGGCACCTTCCCCGGTGGAGTTGTGCATGGGGTGTGTTTGGAACATTTTGTCACCAGCCGAGTCCAAAATTCAGCGATTCCCCATCTCAGCCCAGAAAGCAGGTAGAACAAGTTTTGTGGTGCCTTTCAGCTGCCTACCGGGGTAGTGTAAAAACTACCAACAGAACTCGTTTCTGGCACCTTCCCCGGTGGAGTTGTGCATGGGGTGTGTTTGGAACATTTTGTCACCAGCCAAGTCCAAAATTCAGCTATTCCCCATCTCAGCCCAGAAAGCAGGTATAACAAGTTTTGTGGTGCCTTTCTCTTGCCTACCGGGGTAGTGTAAAAACTACCAACAGAACTCGTTTCTGGCACCTTCCCCGGTGGAGTTGTGCATGGGGTGTGTTTGGAACATTTTGTCAGCAGCCGAGTCCAAAATTCAGCGATTCCCCATCTCAGCCCAGAAAGCAGGTAGAACAAGTTTTGTGGTGCCTTTCAGCTGCCTACCGGGGTAGTGTAAAAACTACCAACAGAACTCGTTTCTGGCACCTTCCCCGGTGGAGGTGTGCATGGGGTGTGTTTGGAACATTTTTTCACCAGCCGAGTCCAAAATTCAGCCGTTCCTCATCTCAGCCCAGAAAGCAGGTAGAAAAACTTTTGTGGTGCCTTTCAGCTGCCTACCGGGGTAGTGTAAAAACTACCAACAGAACTCGTTTCTGGCACCTTCCCCGGTGGAGTTGTGCATGGGGTGTGTTTGGAACATTTTTTCACCAGCCGAGTCCAAAATTCAGCGATTCCCCATCTCAGCCCACAAAGCAGGTAGAACAAGTTTTGTGGTGCCTTTCTCTTGCCTACCGGGGTAGTGTAAAAACTACCAACGGAACTCGTTTCTGGCACCTTCCCCGGTGGAGTTGGCATGGGGTGTGTTTGGAACATTATGTCACCAGCCGAGTCCAAAATTCAGCGATTCCCCATCTCAGCCCAGAAAGCAGGTAGAACAAGTTTTGTGGTGCCTTTCAGCTGCCTACCGGGGTAGTGTAAAAACTACCAACGGAACTCGTTTCTGGCACCTTCCCCGGTGGAGTTGTGCATGGGGTGTGTTTGGAACATTTTGTCAGCAGCCGAGTCCAAAACTCAGCGATTCCCCATCTCAGCCCAGAAAGCAGGTAGAAAAACTTTTGTGGTGCCTTTCAGCTGCCTACCGGGGTAGTGTAAAAACTACCAACAGAACTCGTTTCTGGCACCTTCCCCGGTGGAGCTGTGCATGGGGTGTGTTTGGAACATTTTGTCACCAGCCGAGTCCAAAATTCAGCGATTCCCCATCTCAGCCCAGAAAGCAGGTAGAAAACCTTTTGTGGTGCCTTTCAGCTGCCTACCGGGGTAGTGTAAAAACTACCAACGGAACTCGTTTCTGGCACCTTCCCCGGTGGAGTTGTGCATGGGGTGTGTTTGGAACATTATGTCACCAGCCGAGTCCAAAATTCAGCGATTCCCCATCTCAGCCCAGAAAGCAGGTAGAACAAGTTTTGTGGTGCCTTTCAGCTGCCTACCGGGGTAGTGTAAAAACTACCAACGGAACTCGTTTCTGGCACCTTCCCCGGTGGAGTTGTGCATGGGGTGTGTTTGGAACATTTTGTCAGCAGCCGAGTCCAAAACTCAGCGATTCCCCATCTCAGCCCAGAAAGCAGGTAGAAAAACTTTTGTGGTGCCTTTCAGCTGCCTACCGGGGTAGTGTAAAAACTACCAACAGAACTCGTTTCTGGCACCTTCCCCGGTGGAGGTGTGCATGGGGTGTGTTTGGAACATTTTGTCACCAGCCGAGTCCAAAATTCAGCCGTTCCACATCTCAGCCCAGAAAGCAGGCAGAACAAGTTTTGTGGTGCCTTTCAGCTGCCTACCGGGGTAGTGTAAAAACTACCAACAGAACTCGTTTCTGGCACCTTCCCCGGTGGAGGTGTGCATGGGGTGTGTTTGGAACATTTTTTCACCAGCCGAGTCCAAAATTCAGCGATTCCCCATCTCAGCCCAGAAAGCAGGTAGAACAAGTTTTGTGGTGCCTTTCAGCTGCCTACCGGGGTAGTGTAAAAACTACCAACAGAACTCGTTTCTGGCACCTTCCCCGGTGGAGTTGTGCATGGGGTGTGTTTGGAACATTTTGTCACCAGCCGAGTCCAAAATTCAGCTATTCCCCATCTCAGCCCAGAAAGCAGGTAGAACAAGTTTTGTGGTGCCTTTCAGCTGCCTACCGGGGTAGTGTAAAAACTACCAACGGAACTCGTTTCTGGCACCTTCCCCGGTGGAGTTGTGCATGGGGTGTGTTTGGAACATTTTGTCACCAGCCGAGTCCAAAATTCAGCGATTCCCCATCTCAGCCCAGAAAGCAGGTAGAACAAGTTTTCTGGTGCCTTTCAGCTGCCTACCGGGGTAGTGTAAAAACTACCAACAGAACTCGTTTCTGGCACCTTCCCCGGTGGAGTTGTGCATGGGGTGTGTTTGGAACATTTTGTCAGGAGCCGAGTCCAAAATTCAGCGATTCCCCATCTCAGCCCAGAAAGCAGGTAGAACAAGTTTTGTGGTGCCTTTCAGCTGCCTACCGGGGTAGTGTAAAAACTACCAACGGAACTCGTTTCTGGCACCTTCCCCGGTGGAGTTGTGCATGGGGTGTGTTTGGAACATTTTGTCACCAGCCAAGTCCAAAATTCAGCTATTCCCCATCTCAGCCCAGAAAGCAGGTATAACAAGTTTTGTGGTGCCTTTCTCTTGCCTACCGGGGTAGTGTAAAAACTACCAACAGAACTCGTTTCTGGCACCTTCCCCGGTGGAGTTGTGCATGGGGTGTGTTTGGAACATTTTGTCAGCAGCCGAGTCCAAAATTCAGCGATTCCCCATCTCAGCCCAGAAAGCAGGTAGAACAAGTTTTGTGGTGCCTTTCAGCTGCCTACCGGGGTAGTGTAAAAACTACCAACAGAACTCGTTTCTGGCACCTTCCCCGGTGGAGGTGTGCATGGGGTGTGTTTGGAACATTTTTTCACCAGCCGAGTCCAAAATTCAGCCGTTCCTCATCTCAGCCCAGAAAGCAGGTAGAAAAACTTTTGTGGTGCCTTTCAGCTGCCTACCGGGGTAGTGTAAAAACTACCAACAGAACTCGTTTCTGGCACCTTCCCCGGTGGAGTTGTGCATGGGGTGTGTTTGGAACATTTTGTCACCAGCCGAGTCCAAAATTCAGCGATTCCCCATCTCAGCCCAGAAAGCAGGTAGAACAAGTTTTGTGGTGCCTTTCTCTTGCCTACCGGGGTAGTGTAAAAACTACCAACGGAACTCGTTTCTGGCACCTTCCCCGGTGGAGTTGTGCATGGGGTGTGTTTGGAACATTATGTCACCAGCCGAGTCCAAAATTCAGCGATTCCCCATCTCAGCCCAGAAAGCAGGTAGAACAAGTTTTGTGGTGCCTTTCAGCTGCCTACCGGGGTAGTGTAAAAACTACCAACGGAACTCGTTTCTGGCACCTTCCCCGGTGGAGTTGTGCATGGGGTGTGTTTGGAACATTTTGTCAGCAGCCGAGTCCAAAACTCAGCGATTCCCCATCTCAGCCCAGAAAGCAGGTAGAAAAACTTTTGTGGTGCCTTTCAGCTGCCTACCGGGGTAGTGTAAAAACTACCAACAGAACTCGTTTCTGGCACCTTCCCCGGTGGAGTTGTGCATGGGGTGTGTTTGGAACATTTTGTCAGCAGCCGAGTCCAAAACTCAGCGATTCCCCATCTCAGCCCAGAAAGCAGGTAGAACAAGTTTTGTGGTGCCTTTCAGCTGCCTACCGGGGTAGTGTAAAAACTACCAACAGAACTCGTTTCTGGCACCTTCCCCGGTGGAGGTGTGCATGGGGTGTGTTTGGAACATTTTGTTACCAGCCGAGTCCAAAATTCAGCCGTTCCCCATCTCAGCCCAGAAAGAAGGCAGAACAAGTTTTGTGGTGCCTTTCAGCTGCCTACCGGGGTAGTGTAAAAACTACCAACAGAACTCGTTTCTGGCACCTTCCCCGGTGGAGTTGTGCATGGGGTGTGTTTGGAACATTTTGTCACCAGCCGAGTCCAAAATTCAGCCGTTCCACATCTCAGCCCAGAAAGCAGGTAGAACAAGTTTTGTGGTGCCTTTCAGCTGCCTACCGGGGTAGTGTAAAAACTACCAACAGAACTCGTTTCTGGCACCTTCCCCGGTGGAGGTGTGCATGGGGTGTGTTTGGAACATTTTTTCACCAGCCGAGTCCAAAATTCAGCGATTCCCCATCTCAGCCCAGAAAGCAGGTAGAACAAGTTTTGTGGTGCCTTTCAGCTGCCTACCGGGGTAGTGTAAAAACTACCAACAGAACTCGTTTCTGGCACCTTCCCCGGTGGAGTTGTGCATGGGGTGTGTTTGGAACATTTTGTCACCAGCCGAGTCCAAAATTCAGCTATTCCCCATCTCAGCCCAGAAAGCAGGTAGAACAAGTTTTGTGGTGCCTTTCAGCTGCCTACCGGGGTAGTGTAAAAACTACCAACGGAACTCGTTTCTGGCACCTTCCCCGGTGGAGTTGTGCATGGGGTGTGTTTGGAACATTTTGTCACCAGCCGAGTCCAAAATTCAGCGATTCCCCATCTCAGCCCAGAAAGCAGGTAGAACAAGTTTTGTGGTGCCTTTCAGCTGCCTACCGGGGTAGTGTAAAAACTACCAACGGAACTCGTTTCTGGCACCTTCCCCGGTGGAGTTGTGCATGGGCTGTGTTTGGAACATTTTGTCAGCAGCCGAGTCCAAAATTCAGCGATTCCCCATCTCAGCCCAGAAAGCAGGTAGAACAAGTTTTGTGGTGCCTTTCAGCTGCCTACCGGGGTAGTGTAAAAACTACCAACAGAACTCGTTTCTGGCACCTTCCCCGGTGGAGTTGTGCATGGGGTGTGTTTGGAACATTTTGTCACCAGCCAAGTCCAAAATTCAGCTATTCCCCATCTCAGCCCAGAAAGCAGGTATAACAAGTTTTGTGGTGCCTTTCTCTTGCCTACCGGGGTAGTGTAAAAACTACCAACAGAACTCGTTTCTGGCACCTTCCCCGGTGGAGTTGTGCATGGGGTGTGTTTGGAACATTTTGTCAGCAGCCGAGTCCAAAATTCAGCGATTCCCCATCTCAGCCCAGAAAGCAGGTAGAACAAGTTTTGTGGTGCCTTTCAGCTGCCTACCGGGGTAGTGTAAAAACTACCAACAGAACTCGTTTCTGGCACCTTCCCCGGTGGAGTTGTGCATGGGGTGTGTTTGGAACATTTTGTCAGCAGCCGAGTCCAAAATTCAGCGATTCCCCATCTCAGCCCAGAAAGCAGGTAGAACAAGTTTTGTGGTGCCTTTCTCTTGCCTACCGGGGTAGTGTAAAAACTACCAACAGAACTCGTTTCTGGCACCTTCCCCGGTGGAGTTGTGCATGGGGTGTGTTTGGAACATTTTGTCAGCAGCCGAGTCCAAAACTCAGCGATTCCCCATCTCAGCCCAGAAAGCAGGTAGAAAAACTTTTGTGGTGCCTATCAGCTGCCTACCGGGGTAGTGTAAAAACTACCAACAGAACTCGTTTCTGGCACCTTCCCCGGTGGAGGTGTGCATGGGGTGTGTTTGGAACATTTTGTCAGCAGCCGAGTCCAAAACTCAGCGATTCCCCATCTCAGCCCAGAAAGCAGGTAGAACAAGTTTTGTGGTGCCTTTCAGCTGCCTACCGGGGTAGTGTAAAAACTACCAACAGAACTCGTTTCTGGCACCTTCCCCGGTGGAGGTGTGCATGGGGTGTGTTTGGAACATTTTTTACCAGCCGAGTCCAAAATTCAGCCGTTCCCCATCTCAGCCCAGAAAGCAGGCAGAACAAGTTTTGTGGTGCCTTTCAGCTGCCTACCGGGGTAGTGTAAAAACTACCAAGAGAACTCGTTTCTGGCACCTTCCCCGGTGGAGTTGTGCATGGGGTGTGTTTGGAACATTTTGTCACCAGCCGAGTCCAAAATTCAGCCGTTCCACATCTCAGCCCAGAAAGCAGGCAGAACAAGTTTTGTGGTGCCTTTCAGCTGCCTACCGGGGTAGTGTAAAAACTACCAACAGAACTCGTTTCTGGCACCTTCCCCGGTGGAGGTGTGCATGGGGTGTGTTTGGAACATTTTTTCACCAGCCGAGTCCAAAATTCAGCGATTCCCCATCTCAGCCCAGAAAGCAGGTAGAACAAGTTTTGTGGTGCCTTTCAGCTGCCTACCGGGGTAGTGTAAAAACTACCAACAGAACTCGTTTCTGGCACCTTCCCCGGTGGAGTTGTGCATGGGGTGTGTTTGGAACATTTTGTCACCAGCCGAGTCCAAAATTCAGCTGTTCCCCATCTCAGCCCAGAAAGCAGGTAGAAAAACTTTTGTGGTACCTTTCAGCTGCCTACCGGGGTAGTGTAAAAACTACCAAGAGAACTCGTTTCTGGCACCTTCCCCGGTGGAGTTGTGCATGGGGTGTGTTTGGAACATTTTGTCACCAGCCGAGTCCAAAATTCAGCCGTTCCCCATCTCAGCCCAGAAAGCAGGTAGAACAAGTTTTGTGGTGCCTTTCAGCTGCCTACCGGGGTAGTGTAAAAACTACCAACAGAACTCGTTTCTGGCACCTTTGCCGGTGGAGTTGTGCATGGGGTGTGTTTGGAACATTTTGTCACCAGCCGAGTCCAAAATTCAGCTGATCCCCATCTCAGCCCAGAAAGCAGGTAGAAAAACTTCTGTGGTGCCTTTCAGCTGCCTACCGGGGTACTGTAAAAACTACCAACAGAACTCGTTTCTGGCACCTTCCCCGGTGGAGTTGTGCATGGGGTGTGTTTGGAACATTTTGTCAGGAGCCGAGTCCAAAATTCAGCGATTCCCCATCTCAGCCCAGAAAGCAGGTAGAACAAGTTTTGTGGTGCCTTTCTCTTGCCTACCGGGGTAGTGTAAAAACTACCAACAGAACTCGTTTCTGGCACCTTCCCCGGTGGAGTTGTGCATGGGGTGTGTTTGGAACATTTTGTCAGCAGCCGAGTCCAAAACTCAGCGATTCCCCATCTCAGCCCAGAAAGCAGGTAGAAAAACTTTTGTGGTGCCTTTCAGCTGCCTACCGGGGTAGTGTAAAAACTACCAACAGAACTCGTTTCTGGCACCTTCCCCGGTGGAGGTGTGCATGGGGTGTGTTTGGAACATTTTGTCACCAGCCGAGTCCAAAACTCAGCGATTCCCCATCTCAGCCCAGAAAGCAGGTAGAACAAGTTTTGTGGTGCCTTTCAGCTGCCTACCGGGGTAGTGTAAAAACTACCAACAGAACTCGTTTCTGGCACCTTCCCCGGTGGAGGTGTGCATGGGGTGTGTTTGGAACATTTTGTTACCAGCCGAGTCCAAAATTCAGCCGTTCCCCATCTCAGCCCAGAAAGCAGGCAGAACAAGTTTTGTGGTGCCTTTCAGCTGCCTACCGGGGTAGTGTAAAAACTACCAAGAGAACTCGTTTCTGGCACCTTCCCCGGTGGAGTTGTGCATGGGGTGTGTTTGGAACATTTTGTCACCAGCCGAGTCCAAAATTCAGCCGTTCCACATCTCAGCCCAGAAAGCAGGCAGAACAAGTTTTGTGGTGCCTTTCAGCTGCCTACCGGGGTAGTGTAAAAACTACCAACAGAACTCGTTTCTGGCACCTTCCCCGGTGGAGGTGTGCATGGGGTGTGTTTGGAACATATTTTCACCAGCCGAGTCCAAAATTCAGCGATTCCCCATCTCAGCCCAGAAAGCAGGTAGAACAAGTTTTGTGGTGCCTTTCAGCTGCCTACCGGGGTAGTGTAAAAACTACCAACAGAACTCGTTTCTGGCACCTTCCCCGGTGGAGTTGTGCATGGGGTGTGTTTGGAACATTTTGTCACCAGCCGAGTCCAAAATTCAGCTATTCCCCATCTCAGCCCAGAAAGCAGGTAGAACAAGTTTTGTGGTGCCTTTCAGCTGCCTACCGGGGTAGTGTAAAAACTACCAACGGAACTCGTTTCTGGCACCTTCCCCGGTGGAGTTGTGCATGGGGTGTGTTTGGAACATTTTGTCACCAGCCGAGTCCAAAATTCAGCGATTCCCCATCTCAGCCCAGAAAGCAGGTAGAACAAGTTTTGTGGTGCCTTTCAGCTGCCTACCGGGGTAGTGTAAAAACTACCAACAGAACTCGTTTCTGGCACCTTCCCCGGTGGAGTTGTGCATGGGGTGTGTTTGGAACATTTTGTCAGCAGCCGAGTCCAAAATTCAGCGATTCCCCATCTCAGCCCAGAAAGCAGGTAGAACAAGTTTTGTGGTGCCTTTCAGCTGCCTACCGGGGTAGTGTAAAAACTACCAACAGAACTCGTTTCTGGCACCTTCCCCGGTGGAGTTGTGCATGGGGTGTGTTTGGAACATTTTGTCACCAGCCGAGTCCAAAATTCAGCCGTTCCCCATCTCAGCCCAGAAAGCAGGTAGAACAAGTTTTGTGGTGCCTTTCAGCTGCCTACCGGGGTAGTGTAAAAACTACCAACAGAACTCGTTTCTGGCACCTTTGCCGGTGGAGTTGTGCATGGGGTGTGTTTGGAACATTTTGTCACCAGCCGAGTCCAAAATTCAGCTGATCCCCATCTCAGCCCAGAAAGCAGGTAGAAAAACTTCTGTGGTGCCTTTCAGCTGCCTACCGGGGTACTGTAAAAACTACCAACAGAACTCGTTTCTGGCACCTTCCCCGGTGGAGTTGTGCATGGGGTGTGTTTGGAACATTTTGTCAGGAGCCGAGTCCAAAATTCAGCGATTCCCCATCTCAGCCCAGAAAGCAGGTAGAACAAGTTTTGTGGTGCCTTTCTCTTGCCTACCGGGGTAGTGTAAAAACTACCAACAGAACTCGTTTCTGGCACCTTCCCCGGTGGAGTTGTGCATGGGGTGTGTTTGGAACATTTTGTCAGCAGCCGAGTCCAAAACTCAGCGATTCCCCATCTCAGCCCAGAAAGCAGGTAGAAAAACTTTTGTGGTGCCTTTCAGCTGCCTACCGGGGTAGTGTAAAAACTACCAACAGAACTCGTTTCTGGCACCTTCCCCGGTGGAGGTGTGCATGGGGTGTGTTTGGAACATTTTGTCACCAGCCGAGTCCAAAACTCAGCGATTCCCCATCTCAGCCCAGAAAGCAGGTAGAACAAGTTTTGTGGTGCCTTTCAGCTGCCTACCGGGGTAGTGTAAAAACTACCAACAGAACTCGTTTCTGGCACCTTCCCCGGTGGAGGTGTGCATGGGGTGTGTTTGGAACATTTTGTTACCAGCCGAGTCCAAAATTCAGCCGTTCCCCATCTCAGCCCAGAAAGCAGGCAGAACAAGTTTTGTGGTGCCTTTCAGCTGCCTACCGGGGTAGTGTAAAAACTACCAAGAGAACTCGTTTCTGGCACCTTCCCCGGTGGAGTTGTGCATGGGGTGTGTTTGGAACATTTTGTCACCAGCCGAGTCCAAAATTCAGCCGTTCCACATCTCAGCCCAGAAAGCAGGCAGAACAAGTTTTGTGGTGCCTTTCAGCTGCCTACCGGGGTAGTGTAAAAACTACCAACAGAACTCGTTTCTGGCACCTTCCCCGGTGGAGGTGTGCATGGGGTGTGTTTGGAACATATTTTCACCAGCCGAGTCCAAAATTCAGCGATTCCCCATCTCAGCCCAGAAAGCAGGTAGAACAAGTTTTGTGGTGCCTTTCAGCTGCCTACCGGGGTAGTGTAAAAACTACCAACAGAACTCGTTTCTGGCACCTTCCCCGGTGGAGTTGTGCATGGGGTGTGTTTGGAACATTTTGTCACCAGCCGAGTCCAAAATTCAGCTATTCCCCATCTCAGCCCAGAAAGCAGGTAGAACAAGTTTTGTGGTGCCTTTCAGCTGCCTACCGGGGTAGTGTAAAAACTACCAACGGAACTCGTTTCTGGCACCTTCCCCGGTGGAGTTGTGCATGGGGTGTGTTTGGAACATTTTGTCACCAGCCGAGTCCAAAATTCAGCGATTCCCCATCTCAGCCCAGAAAGCAGGTAGAACAAGTTTTGTGGTGCCTTTCAGCTGCCTACCGGGGTAGTGTAAAAACTACCAACAGAACTCGTTTCTGGCACCTTCCCCGGTGGAGTTGTGCATGGGGTGTGTTTGGAACATTTTGTCAGCAGCCGAGTCCAAAATTCAGCGATTCCCCATCTCAGCCCAGAAAGCAGGTAGAACAAGTTTTGTGGTGCCTTTCAGCTGCCTACCGGGGTAGTGTAAAAACTACCAACAGAACTCGTTTCTGGCACCTTCCCCGGTGGAGTTGTGCATGGGGTGTGTTTGGAACATTTTGTCACCAGCCAAGTCCAAAATTCAGCTATTCCCCATCTCAGCCCAGAAAGCAGGTATAACAAGTTTTGTGGTGCCTTTCTCTTGCCTACCGGGGTAGTGTAAAAACTACCAACAGAACTCGTTTCTGGCACCTTCCCCGGTGGAGTTGTGCATGGGGTGTGTTTGGAACATTTTGTCAGCAGCCGAGTCCAAAATTCAGCGATTCCCCATCTCAGCCCAGAAAGCAGGTAGAACAAGTTTTGTGGTGCCTTTCTCTTGCCTACCGGGGTAGTGTAAAAACTACCAACGGAACTCGTTTCTGGCACCTTCCCCGGTGGAGTTGTGCATGGGGTGTGTTTGGAACATTATGTCACCAGCCGAGTCCAAAATTCAGCGATTCCCCATCTCAGCCCAGAAAGCAGGTAGAACAAGTTTTGTGGTGCCTTTCAGCTGCCTACCGGGGTAGTGTAAAAACTACCAACGGAACTCGATTCTGGCACCTTCCCCGGTGGAGTTGTGCATGGGGTGTGTTTGGAACATTTTGTCAGCAGCCAAGTCCAAAATTCAGCCGTTCCCCATCTCAGCCCAGAAAGCAGGTAGAACAAGTTTTGTGGTGCCTTTCTCTTGCCTACCTGGGTAGTGTAAAAACTACCAACGGAACTCGATTCTGGCACCTTCCCCGGTGGAGTTGTGCATGGTGTGTGTTTGGAACATTTTGTCACCAGCCGAGTCCAAAATTCAGCCGTTCCCCATCTCAGCCCAGAAAGCAGGTAGAACAAGTTTTGTGGTGCCTTTCAGCTGCCTACCGGGGTAGTGTAAAAACTACCAACATAACTCGTTTCTGGCACCTTCCCCGGTGGAGTTGTGCATGGGGTGTGTTTGGAACATTTTGTCACCAGCCGAGTCCAAAATTCAGCAATTCCTGATCTCAGCCCAGAAAGCAGGTAGAACAAGTTTTGTGGTGCCTTTCAGCTGCCTACCGGGGTAGTGTAAAAACTACCAACAGAACTCGTTTCTGGCACCTTCCTCGGTGGAGGTGTGCATGGGGTGTGTTTGGAACATTTTGTCACCAGCCGAGTCCAAAATTCAGCTGTTCCCCATCTCAGCCCAGAAAGCAGGTAGAAAAACTTTTGTGGTACCTTTCAGCTGCCTACCGGGGTAGTGTAAAAACTACCAACAGAACTCGTTTCTGGCACCTTCCCCGGTGGAGTTGTGCATGGGGTGTGTTTGGAACATTTTGTCACCAGCCGAGTCCAAAATTCAGCCGTTCCCCATCTCAGCCCAGAAAGCAGGTAGAACAAGTTTTGTGGTGCCTTTCAGCTGCCTACCGGGGTAGTGTAAAAACTACCAACAGAACTCGTTTCTGGCACCTTTGCCGGTGGAGTTGTGCATGGGGTGTGTTTGGAACATTTTGTCACCAGCCGAGTCCAAAATTCAGCCGTTCCCCATCTCAGCCCAGAAAGCAGGTAGAACAAGTTTTGTGGTGCCTTTCAGCTGCCTACCGGGGTAGTGTAAAAACTACCAACAGAACTCGTTTCTGGCACCTTTGCCGGTGGAGTTGTGCATGGGGTGTGTTTGGAACATTTTGTCACCAGCCGAGTCCAAAATTCAGCGATTCCCCATCTCAGCCCAGAAAGCAGGTAGAACAAGTTTTGTGGTGCCTTTCAGCTGCCTACCGGGGTAGTGTAAAAACTACCAACAGAACTCGTTTCTGGCACCTTCCCCGGTGGAGTTGTGCATGGGGTGTGTTTGGAACATTTTGTCACCAGCCGAGTCCAAAATTCAGCGATTCCCCATCTCAGCCCAGAAAGCAGGTAGAACAAGTTTTGTGGTGCCTTTCAGCTGCCTACCGGGGTAGTGTAAAAACTACCAACAGAACTCGTTTCTGGCACCTTCCCCGGTGGAGTTGTGCATGGGGTGTGTTTGGAACATTTTGTCACCAGCCAAGTCCAAAATTCAGCTATTCCCCATCTCAGCCCAGAAAGCAGGTATAACAAGTTTTGTGGTGCCTTTCTCTTGCCTACCGGGGTAGTGTAAAAACTACCAACAGAACTCGTTTCTGGCACCTTCCCCGGTGGAGTTGTGCATGGGGTGTGTTTGGAACATTTTGTCAGGAGCCGAGTCCAAAATTCAGCGATTCCCCATCTCAGCCCAGAAAGCAGGTAGAACAAGTTTTGTGGTGCCTTTCTCTTGCCTACCGGGGTAGTGTAAAAACTACCAAAGGAACTCGTTTCTGGCACCTTCCCCGGTGGAGTTGTGCATAGGGTGTGTTTGGAACATTATGTCACCAGCCGAGTCCAAAATTCAGCGATTCCCCATCTCAGCCCAGAAAGCAGGTAGAACAAGTTTTGTGGTGCCTTTCAGCTGCCTACCGGGGTAGTGTAAAAACTACCAACGGAACTCGTTTCTGGCACCTTCCCCGGTGGAGTTGTGCATGGGGTGTGTTTGGAACATTTTGTCACCAGCCGAGTCCAAAATTCAGCGATTCCCCATCTCAGCCCAGAAAGCAGGTAGAACAAGTTTTGTGGTGCCTTTCAGCTGCCTACCGGGGTAGTGTAAAAACTACCAACAGAACTCGTTTCTGGCACCTTCCCCGGTGGAGGTGTGCATGGGGTGTGTTTGGAACATTTTGTCACCAGCCGAGTCCAAAATTCAGCTATTCCCCATCTAAGCCCAGAAAGGAGGTACAACAAGTTTTGTGGTGCCTTTCAGCTGCCTACCGGGGTAGTGTAAAAACTACCAACAGAACTCGTTTCTGGCACCTTCCCCGGTGGAGTTGTGCATGGGGTGTGTTTGGAACATTTTGTCACCAGCCGAGTCCAAAATTCAGCGATTCCCCATCTCAGCCCAGAAAGCAGGTAGAACAAGTTTTGTGGTGCCTTTCAGCTGCCTACCGGGGTAGTGTAAAAACTACCAACAGAACTCGTTTCTGGCACCTTCCTCGGTGGAGGTGTGCATGGGGTGTGTTTGGAACATTTTGTCACCAGCCGAGTCCAAAATTCAGCTGTTCCCCATCTCAGCCCAGAAAGCAGGTAGAAAAACTTTTGTGGTACCTTTCAGCTGCCTACCGGGGTAGTGTAAAAACTACCAACAGAACTCGTTTCTGGCACCTTCCCCGGTGGAGTTGTGCATGGGGTGTGTTTGGAACATTTTGTCACCAGCCGAGTCCAAAATTCAGCCGTTCCCCATCTCAGCCCAGAAAGCAGGTAGAACAAGTTTTGTGGTGCCTTTCAGCTGCCTACCGGGGTAGTGTAAAAACTACCAACAGAACTCGTTTCTGGCACCTTTGCCGGTGGAGTTGTGCATGGGGTGTGTTTGGAACATTTTGTCACCAGCCGAGTCCAAAATTCAGCTGTTCCCCATCTCAGCCCAGAAAGCAGGTAGAACAAGTTTTGTGGTGCCTTTCTCTTGCCTACCGGGGTAGTGTAAAAACTACCAACGGAACTCGTTTCTGGCACCTTCCCCGGTGGAGTTGTGCATGGGGTGTGTTTGGAACATTATGTCACCAGCCGAGTCCAAAATTCAGCGATTCCCCATCTCAGCCCAGAAAGCAGGTAGAACAAGTTTTGTGGTGCCTTTCAGCTGCCTACCGGGGTAGTGTAAAAACTACCAACGGAACTCGTTTCTGGCACCTTCCCCGGTGGAGTTGTGCATGGGGTGTGTTTGGAACATTTTGTCACCAGCCGAGTCCAAAATTCAGCCGTTCCCCATCTCAGCCCAGAAAGCAGGTAGAACAAGTTTTGTGGTACCTTTCTCTTGCCTACCGGGGTAGTGTAAAAACTACCAACGGAACTCGATTCTGGCACCTTCCCCGGTGGAGTTGTGCATGGTGTGTGTTTGGAACATTTTGTCACCAGCCGAGTCCAAAATTCAGCCGTTCCCCATCTCAGCCCAGAAAGCAGGTAGAACAAGTTTTGTGGTGCCTTTCAGCTGCCTACCGGGGTAGTGTAAAAACTACCAACAGAACTCGTTTCTGGCACCTTCCCCGGTGGAGTTGTGCATGGGGTGTGTTTGGAACATTTTGTCACCAGCCGAGTCCAAAATTCAGCGATTCCTGATCTCAGCCCAGAAAGCAGGTAGAACAAGTTTTGTGGTGCCTTTCAGCTGCCTACCGGGGTAGTGTAAAAACTACCAACAGAACTCGTTTCTGGCACCTTCCCCGGTGGAGTTGTGCATGGGGTGTGTTTGGAACATTTTGTCACCAGCCGAGTCCAAAATTCAGCGATTCCCCATCTCAGCCCAGAAAGCAGGTAGAACAAGTTTTGTGGTGCCTTTCAGCTGCCTACCGGGGTAGTGTAAAAACTACCAACAGAACTCGTTTCTGGCACCTTCCCCGGTGGAGTTGTGCATGGGGTGTGTTTGGAACATTTTGTCACCAGCCGAGTCGAAAATTCAGCGATTCCCCATCTCAGCCCAGAAAGCAGGTAGAACAAGTTTTGTGGTGCCTTTCAGCTGCCTACCGGGGTAGTGTAAAAACTACCAACAGAACTCGTTTCTGGCACCTTCCCCGGTGGAGGTGTGCATGGGGTGTGTTTGGAACATTTTGTCACCAGCCGAGTCCAAAATTCAGCTATTCCCCATCTAAGCCCAGAAAGGAGGTACAACAAGTTTTGTGGTGCCTTTCAGCTGCCTACCGGGGTAGTGTAAAAACTACCAACAGAACTCGTTTCTGGCACCTTCCCCGGTGGAGTTGTGCATGGGGTGTGTTTGGAACATTTTGTCACCAGCCGAGTCCAAAATTCAGCGATTCCCCATCTCAGCCCAGAAAGCAGGTAGAACAAGTTTTGTGGTGCCTTTCAGCTGCCTACCGGGGTAGTGTAAAAACTACCAACAGAACTCGTTTCTGGCACCTTCCTCGGTGGAGGTGTGCATGGGGTGTGTTTGGAACATTTTGTCACCAGCCGAGTCCAAAGTTCAGCTGTTCCCCATCTCAGCCCAGAAAGCAGGTAGAAAAACTTTTGTGGTACCTTTCAGCTGCCTACCGGGGTAGTGTAAAAACTACCAACAGAACTCGTTTCTGGCACCTTCCCCGGTGGAGTTGTGCATGGGGTGTGTTTGGAACATTTTGTCACCAGCCGAGTCCAAAATTCAGCGATTCCTGATCTCAGCCCAGAAAGCAGGTAGAACAAGTTTTGTGGTGCCTTTCAGCTGCCTACCGGAGTAGTGTAAAAACTACCAACAGAACTCGTTTCTGGCACCTTCCCCGGTGGAGTTGTGCATGGGGTGTGTTTGGAACATTTTGTCACCAGCCGAGTCCAAAATTCAGCGATTCCCCATCTCAGCCCAGAAAGCAGGTAGAACAAGTTTTGTGGTGCCTTTCAGCTGCCTACCGGGGTAGTGTAAAAACTACCAACAGAACTCGTTTCTGGCACCTTCCCCGGTGGAGTTGTTCATGGGGTGTGTTTGGAACATTTTGTCACCAGCCGAGTCCAAAATTCAGCGATTCCCCATCTCAGCCCAGAAAGCAGGTAGAACAAGTTTTGTGGTGCCTTTCTCTTGCCTACCGGGGTAGTGTAAAAACTACCAACAGAACTCGTTTCTGGCACCTTCCCCGGTGGAGGTGTGCATGGGGTGTGTTTGGAACATTTTGTCACCAGCCGAGTCCAAAATTCAGCCGTTCCCCATCTCAGCCCAGAAAGCAGGTAGAAAAACTTTTGTGGTGCCTTTCAGCTGCCTACCGGGGTAGTGTAAAAACTACCAACAGAACTCGTTTCTGGCACCTTCCCCGGTGGAGTTGTGCATGGGGTGTGTTTGGAACATTTTGTCACCAGCCGAGTCCAAAATTCAGCGATTCCTGATCTCAGCCCAGAAAGCAGGTAGAACAAGTTTTGTGGTGCCTTTCAGCTGCCTACCGGGGTAGTGTAAAAACTACCAACAGAACTCGTTTCTGGCACCTTCCTCGGTGGAGGTGTGCATGGGGTGTGTTTGGAACATTTTGTCACCAGCCGAGTCCAAAATTCAGCTGTTCCCCATCTCAGCCCAGAAAGCAGGTAGAAAAACTTTTGTGGTACCTTTCAGCTGCCTACCGGGGTAGTGTAAAAACTACCAACAGAACTCGTTTCTGGCACCTTCCCCGGTGGAGTTGTGCATGGGGTGTGTTTGGAACATTTTGTCACCAGCCGAGTCCAAAATTCAGCCGTTCCCCATCTCAGCCCAGAAAGCAGGTAGAACAAGTTTTGTGGTGCCTTTCAGCTGCCTACCGGGGTAGTGTAAAAACTACCAACAGAACTCGTTTCTGGCACCTTCCCCGGTGGAGTTGTGCATGGGGTGTGTTTGGAACATTTTGTCACCAGCCGAGTCCAAAATTCAGCCGTTCCCCATCTCAGCCCAGAAAGCAGGTAGAACAAGTTTTGTGGTGCCTTTCAGCTGCCTACCGGGGTAGTGTAAAAACTACCAACGGAACTCGTTTCTGGCACCTTCCCCGGTGGAGTTGTGCATGGGGTGTGTTTGGAACATTTTGTCACCAGCCGAGTCCAAAATTCAGCTATTCCCCATCTCAGCCCAGAAAGCAGGTATAACAAGTTTTGTGGTGCCTTTCTCTTGTCTACCGGGGTAGTGTAAAAACTACCAACAGAACTCGTTTCTGGCACCTTCCCCGGTGGAGTTGTGCATGGGGTGTGTTTGGAACATTTTGTCAGCAGCCGAGTCCAAAATTCAGCGATTCCCCATCTCAGCCCAGAAAGCAGGTAGAACAAGTTTTGTGGTGCCTTTCAGCTGCCTACCGGGGTAGTGTAAAAACTACCAACAGAACTCGTTTCTGGCACCTTCCCCGGTGGAGTTGTGCATGGGGTGTGTTTGGAACATTTTGTCACCAGCCGAGTCCAAAATTCAGCGATTCCCCATCTCAGCCCAGAAAGCAGGTAGAACAAGTTTTGTGGTGCCTTTCAGCTGCCTCCCGGGGTAGTGTAAAAACTACCAACAGAACTCGTTTCTGGCACCTTCCCCGGTGGAGTTGTGCATGGGGTGTGTTTGGAACATTTTGTCACCAGCCGAGTCCAAAATTCAGGGATTCCCCATCTCAGCCCAGAAAGCAGGTAGAACAAGTTTTGTGGTGCCTTTCAGCTGCCTACCGGGGTACTGTAAAAACTACCAACAGAACTCGTTTCTGGCACCTTCCTCGGTGGAGTTGTGCATGGGGTGTGTTTGGAACATTTTGTCACCAGCCGAGTCCAAAATTCAGCCGTTCCCCATCTCAGCCCAGAAAGCAGGTAGAACAAGTTTTGTGGTGCCTTTCAGCTGCCTACCGGGGTAGTGTAAAAACTACCAACAGAACTCGTTTCTGGCACCTTTGCCGGTGGAGTTGTGCATGGGGTGTGTTTGGAACATTTTTTCACCAGCCGAGTCCAAAATTCAGCCGTTCCTCATCTCAGCCCAGAAAGCAGGTAGAACAAGTTTTGTGGTGCCTTTCAGCTGCCTACCGGGGTAGTGTAAAAACTACCAACAGAACTCGTTTCTGGCACCTTCCCCGGTGGAGTTGTGCATGGGGTGTGTTTGGAACATTTTGTCACCAGCCGAGTCCAAAATTCAGCTATTCCCCATCTCAGCCCAGAAAGCAGGTAGAACAAGTTTTGTGGTGCCTTTCAGCTGCCTACCGGGGTAGTGTAAAAACTACCAACGGAACTCGTTTCTGGCACCTTCCCCGGTGGAGTTGTGCATGGGGTGTGTTTGGAACATTTTGTCACCAGCCGAGTCCAAAATTCAGCGATTCCCCATCTCAGCCCAGAAAGCAGGTAGAACAAGTTTTGTGGTGCCTTTCTCTTGCCTACCGGGGGTAGTGTAAAAACTACCAACAGAACTCGTTTCTGGCACCTTCCCCGGTGGAGTTGTGCATGGGGTGTGTTTGGAACATTTTGTCAGCAGCCGAGTCCAAAATTCAGCGATTCCCCATCTCAGCCCAGAAAGCAGGTAGAACAAGTTTTGTGGTGCCTTTCAGCTGCCTACCGGGGTAGTGTAAAAACTACCAACAGAACTCGTTTCTGGCACCTTCCCCGGTGGAGTTGTGCATGGGGTGTGTTTGGAACATTTTGTCACCAGCCAAGTCCAAAATTCAGCTATTCCCCATCTCAGCCCAGAAAGCAGGTATAACAAGTTTTGTGGTGCCTTTCTCTTGCCTACCGGGGTAGTGTAAAAACTACCAACAGAACTCGTTTCTGGCACCTTCCCCGGTGGAGTTGTGCATGGGGTGTGTTTGGAACATTTTGTCACCAGCCGAGTCCAAAAGTCAGCGATTCCCCATCTCAGCCCAGAAAGCAGGTAGAACAAGTTTTGTGGTGCCTTTCTCTTGCCTACCGGGGTAGTGTAAAAAACTACCAACGGAACTCGTTTCTGGCACCTTCCCCGGTGGAGTTGTGCATGGGGTGTGTTTGGAACATTATGTCACCAGCCGAGTCCAAAATTCAGCGATTCCCCATCTCAGCCCAGAAAGCAGGTAGAACAAGTTTTGTGGTGCCTTTCAGCTGCCTACCGGGGGTAGTGTAAAAACTACCAACGGAACTCGTTTCTGGCACCTTCCCCGGTGGAGTTGTGCATGGGGTGTGTTTGGAACATTTTGTCACCAGCCGAGTCCAAAATTCAGCCGTTCCCCATCTCAGCCCAGAAAGCAGGTAGAACAAGTTTTGTGGTGCCTTTCTCTTGCCTACCTGGGTAGTGTAAAAACTACCAACAGAACTCGTTTCTGGCACCTTCCCCGGTGGAGTTGTGCATGGGGTGTGTTTGGAACATTTTGTCACCAGCCGAGTCCAAAATTCAGCCGTTCCCCATCTCAGCCCAGAAAGCAGGTAGAACAAGTTTTGTGGTGCCTTTCAGCTGCCTACCGGGGGTAGTGTAAAAACTACCAACAGAACTCGTTTCTGGCACCTTCCCCGGTGGAGTTGTGCATGGGGTGTGTTTGGAACATTTTGTCACCAGCCGAGTCCAAAATTCAGCGATTCCTGATCTCAGCCCAGAAAGCAGGTAGAACAAGTTTTGTGGTGCCTTTCAGCTGCCTACCGGGGTAGTGTAAAAACTACCAACAGAACTCGTTTCTGGCACCTTCCCCGGTGGAGGTGTGCATGGGGTGTGTTTGGAACATTTTGTCACCAGCCGAGTCCAAAATTCAGCCGTTCCCCATCTCAGCCCAGAAAGCAGGTAGAAAAACTTTTGTGGTACCTTTCAGCTGCCTACCGGGGGTAGTGTAAAAACTACCAACAGAACTCGTTTCTGGCACCTTCCCCGGTGGAGTTGTGCATGGGGTGTGTTTGGAACATTTTGTCACCAGCCGAGTCCAAAATTCAGCCGTTCCCATCTCAGCCCAGAAAGCAGGTAGAACAAGTTTTGTGGTGCCTTTCAGCTGCCTACCGGGGTAGTGTAAAAACTACCAAGAGAACTCGTTTCTGGCACCTTCCCCGGTGGAGTTGTGCATGGGGTGTGTTTGGAACATTTTGTCACCAGCCGAGTCCAAAATTCAGCCGTTCCCCATCTCAGCCCAGAAAGCAGGTAGAACAAGTTTTGTGGTGCCTTTCAGCTGCCTACCGGGGTAGTGTAAAAACTACCAACAGAACTCGTTTCTGGCACCTTCCCCGGTGGAGTTGTGCATGGGGTGTGTTTGGAACTTTTTGTCACCAGCCGAGTCCAAAATTCAGCGATTCCCCATCTCAGCCCAGAAAGCAGGCAGAACAAGTTTTGTGGTGCCTTTCAGCTGCCTACCGGGGGTAGTGTAAAAACTACCAACAGAACTCGTTTCTGGCACCTTCCCCGGTGGAGTTGTGCATGGGGTGTGTTTGGAACATTTTGTCAGCAGCCGAGTCCAAAATTCAGCGATTCCCCATCTCAGCCCAGAAAGCAGGTAGAACAAGTTTTGTGGTGCCTTTCAGCTGCCTACCGGGGTAGTGTAAAAACTACCAACAGAACTCGTTTCTGGCACCTTCCCCGGTGGAGTTGTGCATGGGGTGTGTTTGGAACATTTTGTCACCAGCCAAGTCCAAAATTCAGCTATTCCCCATCTCAGCCCAGAAAGCAGGTATAACAAGTTTTGTGGTGCCTTTCTCTTGCCTACCGGGGTAGTGTAAAAACTACCAACAGAACTCGTTTCTGGCACCTTCCCCGGTGGAGTTGTGCATGGGGTGTGTTTGGAACATTTTGTCAGCAGCCGAGTCCAAAATTCAGCGATTCCCCATCTCAGCCCAGAAAGCAGGTAGAACAAGTTTTGTGGTGCCTTTCTCTTGCCTACCGGGGTAGTGTAAAAACTACCAACGGAACTCGTTTCTGGCACCTTCCCCGGTGGAGTTGTGCATGGGGTGTGTTTGGAACATTATGTCACCAGCCGAGTCCAAAATTCAGCGATTCCCCATCTCAGCCCAGAAAGCAGGTAGAACAAGTTTTGTGGTGCCTTTCAGCTGCCTACCGGGGTAGTGTAAAAACTACCAACGGAACTCGTTTCTGGCACCTTCCCCGGTGGAGTTGTGCATGGGGTGTGTTTGGAACATTTTGTCACCAGCCGAGTCCAAAATTCAGCCGTTCCCCATCTCAGCCCAGAAAGCAGGTAGAACAAGTTTTGTGGTGCCTTTCAGCTGCCTACCGGGGTAGTGTGTGTAAAAAACTACCAACGGAACTCGTTTCTGGCACCTTCCCCGGTGGAGTTGTGCATGGGGTGTGTTTGGAACATTATGTCACCAGCCGAGTCCAAAATTCAGCGATTCCCCATCTCAGCCCAGAAAGCAGGTAGAACAAGTTTTGTGGTGCCTTTCAGCTGCCTACCGGGGTAGTGTAAAAACTACCAACGGAACTCGTTTCTGGCACCTTCCCCGGTGGAGTTGTGCATGGGGTGTGTTTGGAACATTTTGTCACCAGCCGAGTCCAAAATTCAGCCGTTCCCCATCTCAGCCCAGAAAGCAGGTAGAACAAGTTTTGTGGTGCCTTTCAGCTGCCTACCGGGGTAGTGTAAAAACTACCAACAGAACTCGTTTCTGGCACCTTCCCCGGTGGAGGTGTGCATGGGGTGTGTTTGGAACATTTTGTCACCAGCCGAGTCCAAAATTCAGCGATTCCTGATCTCAGCCCAGAAAGCAGGTAGAACAAGTTTTGTGGTGCCTTTCAGCTGCCTACCGGGGTAGTGTAAAAACTACCAACGGAACTCGTTTCTGGCACCTTCCCCGGTGGAGTTGTGCATGGGGTGTGTTTGGAACATTTTGTCACCAGCCGAGTCCAAAATTCAGCGATTCCCCATCTAAGCCCAGAAAGCAGGTAGAACAAGTTTTGTGGTGCCTTTCAGCTGCCTACCGGGGTAGTGTAAAAACTACCAACAGAACTCGTTTCTGGCACCTTCCCCGGTGGAGTTGTGCATGGGGTGTGTTTGGAACATTTTGTCACCAGCCGAGTCGAAAATTCAGCGATTCCCCATCTCAGCCCAGAAAGCAGGTAGAACAAGTTTTGTGGTGCCTTTCAGCTGCCTACCGGGGTAGTGTAAAAACTACCAACAGAACTCGTTTCTGGCACCTTCCCCGGTGGAGGTGTGCATGGGGTGTGTTTGGAACATTTTGTCACCAGCCGAGTCCAAAATTCAGCTATTCCCCATCTAAGCCCAGAAAGGAGGTACAACAAGTTTTGTGGTGCCTTTCAGCTGCCTACCGGGGTAGTGTAAAAACTACCAACAGAACTCGTTTCTGGCACCTTCCCCGGTGGAGTTGTGCATGGGGTGTGTTTGGAACATTTTGTCACCAGCCGAGTCCAAAATTCAGCGATTCCCCATCTCAGCCCAGAAAGCAGGTAGAACAAGTTTTGTGGTGCCTTTCAGCTGCCTACCGGGGTAGTGTAAAAACTACCAACAGAACTCGTTTCTGGCACCTTCCTCGGTGGAGGTGTGCATGGGGTGTGTTTGGAACATTTTGTCACCAGCCGAGTCCAAAGTTCAGCTGTTCCCCATCTCAGCCCAGAAAGCAGGTAGAAAAACTTTTGTGGTACCTTTCAGCTGCCTACCGGGGTAGTGTAAAAACTACCAACAGAACTCGTTTCTGGCACCTTCCCCGGTGGAGTTGTGCATGGGGTGTGTTTGGAACATTTTGTCACCAGCCGAGTCCAAAATTCAGCCGTTCCCCATCTCAGCCCAGAAAGCAGGTAGAACAAGTTTTGTGGTGCCTTTCAGCTGCCTACCGGGGTAGTGTAAAAACTACCAACAGAACTCGTTTCTGGCACCTTTGCCGGTGGAGTTGTGCATGGGGTGTGTTTGGAACATTTTGTCACCAGCCGAGTCCAAAATTCAGCGATTCCCCATCTCAGCCCAGAAAGCAGGTAGAACAAGTTTTGTGGTGCCTTTCTCTTGCCTACCGGGGTAGTGTAAAAACTACCAAGGGAACTCGTTTCTGGCACCTTCCCCGGTGGAGTTGTGCATGGGGTGTGTTTGGAACATTATGTCACCAGCCGAGTCCAAAATTCAGCGATTCCCCATCTCAGCCCAGAAAGCAGGTAGAACAAGTTTTGTGGTGCCTTTCAGCTGCCTACCGGGGTAGTGTAAAAACTACCAACGGAACTCGTTTCTGGCACCTTCCCCGGTGGAGTTGTGCATGGGGTGTGTTTGGAACATTTTGTCACCAGCCGAGTCCAAAATTCAGCCGTTCCCCATCTCAGCCCAGAAAGCAGGTAGAACAAGTTTTGTGGTGCCTTTCAGCTGCCTACCGGGGTAGTGTAAAAACTACCAACAGAACTCGTTTCTGGCACCTTCCCCGGTGGAGTTGTGCATGGGGTGTGTTTGGAACATTTTGTCACCAGCCGAGTCCAAAATTCAGCGATTCCTGATCTCAGCCCAGAAAGCAGGTAGAACAAGTTTTGTGGTGCCTTTCAGCTGCCTACCGGGGTAGTGTAAAAACTACCAACGGAACTCGTTTCTGGCACCTTCCCCGGTGGAGTTGTGCATGGGGTGTGTTTGGAACATTTTGTCACCAGCCGAGTCCAAAATTCAGCGATTCCCCATCTCAGCCCAGAAAGCAGGGAGAACAAGTTTTGTGGTGCCTTTCAGCTGCCTACCGGGGTAGTGTAAAAACTACCAACAGAACTCGTTTCTGGCACCTTCCCCGGTGGAGTTGTGCATGGGGTGTGTTTGGAACATTTTGTCACCAGCCGAGTCGAAAATTCAGCGATTCCCCATCTCAGCCCAGAAAGCAGGTAGAACAAGTTTTGTGGTGCCTTTCAGCTGCCTACCGGGGTAGTGTAAAAACTACCAACAGAACTCGTTTCTGGCACCTTCCCCGGTGGAGGTGTGCATGGGGTGTGTTTGGAACATTTTGTCACCAGCCGAGTCCAAAATTCAGCTATTCCCCATCTAAGCCCAGAAAGGAGGTACAACAAGTTTTGTGGTGCCTTTCAGCTGCCTACCGGGGTAGTGTAAAAACTACCAACAGAACTCGTTTCTGGCACCTTCCCCGGTGGAGTTGTGCATGGGGTGTGTTTGGAACATTTTGTCACCAGCCGAGTCCAAAATTCAGCGATTCCCCATCTCAGCCCAGAAAGCAGGTAGAACAAGTTTTGTGGTGCCTTTCAGCTGCCTACCGGGGTAGTGTAAAAACTACCAACAGAACTCGTTTCTGGCACCTTCCTCGGTGGAGTTGTGCATGGGGTGTGTTTGGAACATTTTGTCACCAGCCGAGTCCAAAGTTCAGCTGTTCCCCATCTCAGCCCAGAAAGCAGGTAGAAAAACTTTTGTGGTACCTTTCAGCTGCCTACCGGGGTAGTGTAAAAACTACCAACGGAACTCGTTTCTGGCACCTTCCCCGGTGGAGTTGTGCATGGGGTGTGTTTGGAACATTATGTCACCAGCCGAGTCCAAAATTCAGCGATTCCCCATCTCAGCCCAGAAAGCAGGTAGAACAAGTTTTGTGGTGCCTTTCAGCTGCCTACCGGGGTAGTGTAAAAACTACCAACGGAACTCGTTTCTGGCACCTTCCCCGGTGGAGTTGTGCATGGGGTGTGTTTGGAACATTTTTGTCACCAGCCGAGTCCAAAATTCAGCGATTCCCCATCTCAGCCCAGAAAGCAGGTAGAACAAGTTTTGTGGTGCCTTTCAGCTGCCTACCGGGGTAGTGTAAAAACTACCAACAGAACTCGTTTCTGGCACCTTTGCCGGTGGAGTTGTGCATGGGGTGTGTTTGGAACATTTTGTCACCAGCCGAGTCCAAAATTCAGCGATTCCCCATCTCAGCCCAGAAAGCAGGTAGAACAACTTTTGTGGTGCCTTTCAGCTGCCTACCGGGGTAGTGTAAAAACTACCAACGGAACTCGTTTCTGGCACCTTCCCCGGTGGAGTTGTGCATGGGGTGTGTTTGGAACATTTTGTCACCAGCCGAGTCCAAAATTCAGCCGTTCCCCATCTCAGCCCAGAAAGCAGGTAGAACAAGTTTTGTGGTGCCTTTCAGCTGCCTACCGGGGTAGTGTAAAAACTACCAACAGAACTCGTTTCTGGCACCTTCCCCGGTGGAGTTGTGCATGGGGTGTGTTTGGAACATTTTGTCACCAGCCGAGTCCAAAATTCAGCGATTCCCCATCTCAGCCCAGAAAGCAGGTAGAACAAGTTTTGTGGTGCCTTTCAGCTGCCTACCGGGGTAGTGTAAAAACTACCAACAGAACTCGTTTCTGGCACCTTCCCCGGTGGAGTTGTGCATGGGGTGTGTTTGGAACATTTTGTCACCAGCCGAGTCCAAAATTCAGCGATTCCCCATCTCAGCCCAGAAAGCAGGTAGAACAAGTTTTGTGGTGCCTTTCAGCTGCCTACCGGGGTAGTGTAAAAACTACCAACAGAACTCGTTTCTGGCACCTTCCCCGGTGGAGTTGTGCATGGGGTGTGTTTGGAACATTTTGTCACCAGCCGAGTCCAAAATTCAGCGATTCCCCATCTCAGCCCAGAAAGCAGGTAGAACAAGTTTTGTGGTGCCTTTCAGCTGCCTACCGGGGTAGTGTAAAAACTACCAACAGAACTCGTTTCTGGCACCTTCCCCGGTGGAGTTGTGCATGGGGTGTGTTTGGAACATTTTGTCACCAGCCGAGTCCAAAAGTCAGCGATTCCCCATCTCAGCCCAGAAAGCAGGTAGAACAAGTTTTGTGGTGCCTTTCAGCTGCCTACCGGGGTAGTGTAAAAACTACCAACAGAACTCGTTTCTGGCACCTTTGCCGGTGGAGTTGTGCATGGGGTGTGTTTGGAACATTTTGTCACCAGCCGAGTCCAAAATTCAGCTATTCCCCATCTCAGCCCAGAAAGCAGGTAGAACAAGTTTTGTGGTGCCTTTCAGCTGCCTACCGGGGTAGTGTAAAAACTACCAAGAGAACTCGTTTCTGGCACCTTCCCCGGTGGAGTTGTGCATGGGGTGTGTTTGGAACATTTTGTCACCAGCCGAGTCCAAAATTCAGCGATTCCCCATCTCAGCCCAGAAAGCAGGTACAACCAGTTTTGTGGTGCCTTTCTCTTGCCTACCGGGGTAGTGTAAAAACTACCAACAGAACTCGTTTCTGGCACCTTCCCCAGTGGAGTTGTGCATGGGGTGTGTTTGGAACATTTTGTCACCAGCCGAGTCCAAAATTCAGCGATTCCCCATCTCAGCCCAGAAAGCAGGTAGAACAAGTTTTGTGGTGCCTTTCTCTTGCCTACCGGGGTAGTGTAAAAACTACCAACAGAACTCGTTTCTGGCACCTTCCCCGGTGGAGTTGTGCATGGGGTGTGTTTGGAACATTTTGTCACCAGCCGAGTCCAAAATTCAGCGATTCCCCATCTCAGCCCAGAAAGCAGGTAGAACAAGTTTTGTGGTGCCTTTCAGCTGCCTACCGGGGTAGTGTAAAAACTACCAACAGAACTCGTTTCTGGCACCTTCCCCGGTGGAGTTGTGCATGGGGTGTGTTTGGAACATTTTGTTACCAGCCGAGTCCAAAATTCAGCGATTCCCCATCTCAGCCCAGAAAGCAGGCAGAACAAGTTTTGTGGTGCCTTTCAGCTGCCTACCGGGGTAGTGTAAAAACTACCAACAGAACTCGTTTCTGGCACCTTCCCCGGTGGAGTTGTGCATGGGGTGTGTTTGGAACATTTTGTCACCAGCCGAGTCCAAAATTCAGCCGTTCCACATCTCAGCCCAGAAAGCAGGCAGAACAAGTTTTGTGGTGCCTTTCAGCTGCCTACCGGGGTAGTGTAAAAACTACCAACAGAACTCGTTTCTGGCACCTTCCCCGGTGGAGTTGTGCATGGGGTGTGTTTGGAACATTTTGTCACCAGCCGAGTCCAAAATTCAGCGATTCCCCATCTCAGCCCAGAAAGCAGGTAGAACAAGTTTTGTGGTGCCTTTCAGCTGCCTACCGGGGTAGTGTAAAAACTACCAACAGAACTCGTTTCTGGCACCTTCCCCGGTGGAGTTGTGCATGGGGTGTGTTTGGAACATTTTGTCACCAGCCGAGTCCAAAATTCAGCGATTCCCCATCTCAGCCCAGAAAGCAGGTAGAACAAGTTTTGTGGTGCCTTTCAGCTGCCTACCGGGGTAGTGTAAAAACTACCAACAGAACTCGTTTCTGGCACCTTCCCCGGTGGAGTTGTGCATGGGGTGTGTTTGGAACATTTTGTCACCAGCCGAGTCCAAAAGTCAGCGATTCCCCATCTCAGCCCAGAAAGCAGGTAGAACAAGTTTTGTGGTGCCTTTCAGCTGCCTACCGGGGTAGTGTAAAAACTACCAACAGAACTCATTTCTGGCACCTTCCCCGGTGGAGTTGTGCATGGGGTGTGTTTGGAACATTTTGTCACCAGCCGAGTCCAAAATTCAGCTATTCCCCATCTCAGCCCAGAAAGCAGGTAGAACAAGTTTTGTGGTGCCTTTCAGCTGCCTACCGGGGTAGTGTAAAAACTACCAACAGAACTCGTTTCTGGCACCTTTGCCGGTGGAGTTGTGCATGGGGTGTGTTTGGAACATTTTGTCACCAGCCGAGTCCAAAATGCAGCGATTCCCCATCTCAGCCCAGAAAGCAGGTAGAACAAGTTTTGTGGTGCCTTTCAGCTGCCTACCGGGGTAGTGTAAAAACTACCAACAGAACTCGTTTCTGGCACCTTCCCCGGTGGAGTTGTGCATGGGGTGTGTTTGGAACATTTTGTCACCAGCCGAGTCCAAAAGTCAGCGATTCCCCATCTCAGCCCAGAAAGCAGGTAGAACAAGTTTTGTGGTGCCTTTCAGCTGCCTACCGGGGTAGTGTAAAAACTACCAACAGAACTCGTTTCTGGCACCTTCCCCGGTGGAGTTGTGCATGGGGTGTGTTTGGAACATTTTGTCACCAGCCGAGTCCAAAATTCAGCGATTCCCCATCTCAGCCCAGAAAGCAGGTAGAACAAGTTTTGTGGTGCCTTTCAGCTGCCTACCGGGGTAGTGTAAAAACTACCAAGAGAACTCGTTTCTGGCACCTTCCCCGGTGGAGTTGTGCATGGGGTGTGTTTGGAACATTTTGTCACCAGCCGAGTCCAAAATTCAGCGATTCCCCATCTCAGCCCAGAAAGCAGGTAGAACAAGTTTTGTGGTGCCTTTCAGCTGCCTACCAAGGTAGTGTAAAAACTACCAACAGAACTCGTTTCTGGCACCTTTGCCGGTGGAGTTGTGCATGGGGTGTGTTTGGAACATTTTGTCACCAGCCGAGTCCAAAATTCAGCGATTCCTGATCTCAGCCCAGAAAGCAGGTAGAACAAGTTTTGTGGTGCCTTTCAGCTGCCTACCGGGGTAGTGTAAAAACTACCAACAGAACTCGTTTCTGGCACCTTCCCCGGTGGAGTTGTGCATGGGGTGTGTTTGGAACATTTTGTTACCAGCCGAGTCCAAAATTCAGCGATTCCCCATCTCAGCCCAGAAAGCAGGCAGAACAAGTTTTGTGGTGCCTTTCAGCTGCCTACCGGGGTAGTGTAAAAACTACCAACGGAACTCGTTTCTGGCACCTTCCCCGTTGGAGTTGTGCATGGGGTGTGTTTGGAACATTTTGTCACCAGCCGAGTCCAAAATTCAGCCGTTCCACATCTCAGCCCAGAAAGCAGGCAGAACAAGTTTTGTGGTGCCTTTCAGCTGCCTACCGGGGTAGTGTAAAAACTACCAACAGAACTCGTTTCTGGCACCTTCCCCGGTGGAGTTGTGCATGGGGTGTGTTTGGAACATTTTGTTACCGGCCGAGTCCAAAATTCAGCGATTCCCCATCTCAGCCCAGAAAGCAGGTAGAACAAGTTTTGTGGTGCCTTTCTCTTGCCTACCGGGGTAGTGTAAAAACTACCAACAGAACTCGTTTCTGGCACCTTCCCCGGTGGAGTTGTGCATGGGCTGTGTTTGGAACATTTTGTCACCAGCCGAGTCCAAAATTCAGCCGTTCCCCATCTCAGCCCAGAAAGCAGGTAGAACAAGTTTTGTGGTGCCTTTCAGCTGCCTACCGGGGTAGTGTAAAAACTACCAACGGAACTCGTTTCTGGCACCTTCCCCGGTGGAGTTGTGCATGGGGTGTGTTTGGAACATTTTGTCACCAGCCGAGTCCAAAATTCAGCGATTCCCCATCTCAGCCCAGAAAGCAGGTAGAACAAGTTTTGTGGTGCCTTTCAGCTGCCTACCGGGGTAGTGTAAAAACTACCAACAGAACTCGTTTCTGGCACCTTCCCCGGTGGAGTTGTGCATGGGGTGTGTTTGGAACATTTTGTCACCAGCCGAGTCCAAAAGTCAGCGATTCCCCATCTCAGCCCAGAAAGCAGGTAGAACAAGTTTTGTGGTGCCTTTCAGCTGCCTACCGGGGTAGTGTAAAAACTACCAACAGAACTCGTTTCTGGCACCTTCCCCGGTGGAGTTGTGCATGGGGTGTGTTTGGAACATTATGTCACCAGCCGAGTCCAAAATTCAGCGATTCCCCATCTCAGCCCAGAAAGCAGGTAGAACAAGTTTTGTGGTGCCTTTCAGCTGCCTACCGGGGTAGTGTAAAAACTACCAAGAGAACTCGTTTCTGGCACCTTCCCCGGTGGAGTTGTGCATGGGGTGTGTTTGGAACATTTTGTCACCAGCCGAGTCCAAAATTCAGCGATTCCCCATCTCAGCCCAGAAGCAGGTACAACCAGTTTTGTGGTGCCTTTCTCTTGCCTACCGGGGTAGTGTAAAAACTACCAACAGAACTCGTTTCTGGCACCTTCCCCGGTGGAGGTGTGCATGGGGTGTGTTTGGAACATTTTTTCACCAGCCGAGTCCAAAATTCAGCGATTCCCCATCTCAGCCCAGAAAGCAGGTAGAACAAGTTTTGTGGTGCCTTTCAGCTGCCTACCGGGGTAGTGTAAAAACTACCAACAGAACTCGTTTCTGGCACCTTCCCCGGTGGAGTTGTGCATGGGGTGTGTTTGGAACATTTTGTCACCAGCCGAGTCCAAAATTCAGCGATTCCCCATCTCAGCCCAGAAAGCAGGTAGAACAAGTTTTGTGGTGCCTTTCAGCTGCCTACCGGGGTAGTGTAAAAACTACCAAGAGAACTCGTTTCTGGCACCTTCCCCGGTGGAGTTGTGCATGGGGTGTGTTTGGAACATTTTGTCACCAGCCGAGTCCAAAATTCAGCGATTCCCCATCTCAGCCCAGAAGCAGGTACAACCAGTTTTGTGGTGCCTTTCTCTTGCCTACCGGGGTAGTGTAAAAACTACCAACAGAACTCGTTTCTGGCACCTTCCCCAGTGGAGTTGTGCATGGGGTGTGTTTGGAACATTTTGTCACCAGCCGAGTCCAAAATTCAGCGATTCCCCATCTCAGCCCAGAAAGCAGGTAGAACAAGTTTTGTGGTGCCTTTCTCTTGCCTACCGGGGTAGTGTAAAAACTACCAACAGAACTCGTTTCTGGCACCTTCCCCGGTGGAGTTGTGCATGGGGTGTGTTTGGAACATTTTGTCACCAGCCGAGTCCAAAATTCAGCGATTCCCCATCTCAGCCCAGAAAGCAGGTAGAACAAGTTTTGTGGTGCCTTTCAGCTGCCTACCGGGGTAGTGTAAAAACTACCAACAGAACTCGTTTCTGGCACCTTCCCCGGTGGAGTTGTGCATGGGGTGTGTTTGGAACATTTTGTTACCAGCCGAGTCCAAAATTCAGCGATTCCCCATCTCAGCCCAGAAAGCAGGCAGAACAAGTTTTGTGGTGCCTTTCAGCTGCCTACCGGGGTAGTGTAAAAACTACCAACAGAACTCGTTTCTGGCACCTTCCCCGGTGGAGTTGTGCATGGGGTGTGTTTGGAACATTTTGTCACCAGCCGAGTCCAAAATTCAGCCGTTCCACATCTCAGCCCAGAAAGCAGGCAGAACAAGTTTTGTGGTGCCTTTCAGCTGCCTACCGGGGTAGTGTAAAAACTACCAACAGAACTCGTTTCTGGCACCTTCCCCGGTGGAGTTGTGCATGGGGTGTGTTTGGAACATTTTGTCACCAGCCGAGTCCAAAATTCAGCGATAACCCATCTCAGCCCAGAAAGCAGGTAGAACAAGTTTTGTGGTGCCTTTCAGCTGCCTACCGGGGTAGTGTAAAAACTACCAACAGAACTCGTTTCTGGCACCTTCCCCGGTGGAGTTGTGCATGGGGTGTGTTTGGAACATTTTGTTACCGGCCGAGTCCAAAATTCAGCGATTCCCCATCTCAGTCCAGAAAGCAGGTAGAACAAGTTTTGTGGTGCCTTTCTCTTGCCTACCGGGGTAGTGTAAAAACTACCAACGGAACTCGTTTCTGGCACCTTCCCCGGTGGAGTTGTGCATGGGGTGTGTTTGGAACATTTTGTCACCAGCCGAGTCCAAAATTCAGCTATTCCCCATCTCAGCCCAGAAAGCAGGTAGAACAAGTTTTGTGGTGCCTTTCAGCTGCCTACCGGGGTAGTGTAAAAACTACCAACGGAACTCGTTTCTGGCACCTTCCCCGGTGGAGTTGTGCATGGGGTGTGTTTGGAACATTTTGTCACCAGCCGAGTCCAAAAGTCAGCGATTCCCCATCTCAGCCCAGAAAGCAGGTAGAACAAGTTTTGTGGTGCCTTTCAGCTGCCTACCGGGGTAGTGTAAAAACTACCAACAGAACTCGTTTCTGGCACCTTCCCCGGTGGAGTTGTGCATGGGGTGTGTTTGGAACATTTTGTCACCAGCCGAGTCCAAAATTCAGCGATTCCCCATCTCAGCCCAGAAAGCAGGTAGAACAAGTTTTGTGGTGCCTTTCAGCTGCCTACCGGGGTAGTGTAAAAACTACCAAGAGAACTCGTTTCTGGCACCTTCCCCGGTGGAGTTGTGCATGGGGTGTGTTTGGAACATTTTGTCAGCAGCCGAGTCCAAAATTCAGCGATTCCCCATCTCAGCCCAGAAAGCAGGTACAACCAGTTTTGTGGTGCCTTTCTCTTGCCTACCGGGGTAGTGTAAAAACTACCAACAGAACTCGTTTCTGGCACCTTCCCCAGTGGAGTTGTGCATGGGGTGTGTTTTGGAACATTTTGTCACCAGCCGAGTCCAAAAGTCAGCGATTCCCCATCTCAGCCCAGAAAGCAGGTAGAACAAGTTTTGTGGTGCCTTTCAGCTGCCTACCGGGGTAGTGTAAAAACTACCAACAGAACTCGTTTCTGGCACCTTTGCCGGTGGAGTTGTGCATGGGGTGTGTTTGGAACATTTTGTCACCAGCCGAGTCCAAAAGTCAGCGATTCCCCATCTCAGCCCAGAAAGCAGGTAGAACAAGTTTTGTGGTGCCTTTCAGCTGCCTACCGGGGTAGTGTAAAAACTACCAACAGAACTCGTTTCTGGCACCTTCCCCGGTGGAGTTGTGCATGGGGTGTGTTTGGAACATTTTTTCACCAGCCGAGTCCAAAATGCAGCGATTCCCCATCTCAGCCCAGAAAGCAGGTAGAACAAGTTTTGTGGTGCCTTTCAGCTGCCTACCGGGGTAGTGTAAAAACTACCAACAGAACTCGTTTCTGGCACCTTCCCCGGTGGAGGTGTGCATGGGGTGTGTTTGGAACATTTTGTCACCAGCCGAGTCCAAAATTCAGCGATTCCCCATCTCAGCCCAGAAAGCAGGTAGAAAAACTTTTGTGGTGCCTTTCAGCTGCCTACCGGGGTAGTGTAAAAACTACCAACAGAACTCGTTTCTGGCACCTTCCCCGGTGGAGTTGTGCATGGGGTGTGTTTGGAACATTTTGTCACCAGCCGAGTCCAAAATTCAGCGATTCCCCATCTCAGCCCAGAAAGCAGGTAGAAAAACTTTTGTGGTGCCTTTCAGCTGCCTACCGGGGTAGTGTAAAAACTACCAACAGAACTCGTTTCTGGCACCTTCCCCGGTGGAGTTGTGCATGGGGTGTGTTTGGAACATTTTGTCACCAGCCGAGTCCAAAATTCAGCGATTCCCCATCTCAGCCCAGAAAGCAGGTAGAACAAGTTTTGTGGTGCCTTTCAGCTGCCTACCGGGGTAGTGTAAAAACTACCAACAGAACTCGTTTCTGGCACCTTCCCCGGTGGAGTTGTGCATGGGGTGTGTTTGGAACATTTTGTCACCAGCCGAGTCCAAAATTCAGCGATTCCCCATCTCAGCCCAGAAAGCAGGTAGAACAAGTTTTATGGTGCCTTTCAGCTGCCTACCGGGGTAGTGTAAAAACTACCAACAGAACTCGTTTCTGGCACCTTCCCCGGTGGAGTTGTGCATGGGGGGTGTTTGGAACATTTTTTCACCAGCCGAGTCCAAAATTCAGCTATTCCCCATCTCAGCCCAGAAAGCAGGTAGAACAAGTTTTGTGGTGCCTTTCAGCTGCCTACCGGGGTAGTGTAAAAACTACCAACAGAACTCGTTTCTGGCACCTTCCCCGGTGGAGGTGTGCATGGGGTGTGTTTGGAACATTTTGTCACCAGCCGAGTCCAAAATTCAGCGATTCCCCATCTCAGCCCAGAAAGCAGGTAGAAAAACTTTTGTGGTGCCTTTCAGCTGCCTACCGGGGTAGTGTAAAAACTACCAACAGAACTCGTTTCTGGCACCTTCCCCGGTGGAGTTGTGCATGGGGTGTGTTTGGAACATTTTGTCACCAGCCGAGTCCAAAATTCAGCCGTTCCCCATCTCAGCCCAGAAAGCAGGCAGAACAAGTTTTGTGGTGCCTTTCAGCTGCCTACCGGGGTAGTGTAAAAACTACCAACAGAACTCGTTTCTGGCACCTTCCCCGGTGGAGTTGTGCATGGGGTGTGTTTGGAACATTTTGTCACCAGCCGAGTCCAAAATGCAGCGATTCCCCATCTCAGCCCAGAAAGCAGGTAGAACAAGTTTTGTGGTGCCTTTCAGCTGCCTACCGGGGTAGTGTAAAAACTACCAACAGAACTCGTTTCTGGCACCTTCCCCGGTGGAGTTGTGCATGGGGTGTGTTTGGAACATTTTGTCACCAGCCGAGTCCAAAATTCAGCGATTCCCCATCTCAGCCCAGAAAGCAGGTAGAACAAGTTTTGTGGTGCCTTTCAGCTGCCTACCGGGGTAGTGTAAAAACTACCAACAGAACTCGTTTCTGGCACCTTCCCCGGTGGAGTTGTGCATGGGGTGTGTTTGGAACATTTTGTCACCAGCCGAGTCCAAAAGTCAGCGATTCCCCATCTCAGCCCAGAAAGCAGGTAGAACAAGTTTTGTGGTGCCTTTCAGCTGCCTACCGGGGTAGTGTAAAAACTACCAACAGAACTCGTTTCTGGCACCTTTGCCGGTGGAGGTGTGCATGGGGTGTGTTTGGAACATTTTGTTACCAGCCGAGTCCAAAATTCAGCGATTCCCCATCTCAGCCCAGAAAGCAGGTAGAAAAACTTTTGTGGTGCCTTTCAGCTTCCTACCGGGGTAGTGTAAAAACTACCAACAGAACTCGTTTCTGGCACCTTCCCCGGTGGAGTTGTGCATGGGGTGTGTTTGGAACATTTTGTCACCAGCCGAGTCCAAAATTCAGCGATTCCCCATCTCAGCCCAGAAAGCAGGTAGAACAAGTTTTGTGGTGCCTTTCAGCTGCCTACCGGGGTAGTGTAAAAACTACCAAGAGAACTCGTTTCTGGCACCTTCCCCGGTGGAGTTGTGCATGGGGTGTGTTTGGAACATTTTGTCACCAGCCGAGTCCAAAAGTCAGCGATTCCCCATCTCAGCCCAGAAAGCAGGTAGAACAAGTTTTGTGGTGCCTTTCTCTTGCCTACCGGGGTAGTGTAAAAACTACCAAGAGAACTCGTTTCTGGCACCTTCCCCGGTGGAGTTGTGCATGGGGTGTGTTTGGAACATTTTGTCACCAGCCGAGTCCAAAATTCAGCCGTTCCACATCTCCGCCCAGAAAGCAGGCAGAACAAGTTTTGTGGTGCCTTTCAGCTGCCTACCGGGGTAGTGTAAAAACTACCAAGAGAACTCGTTTCTGGCACCTTCCCCGGTGGAGTTGTGCATGGGGTGTGTTTGGAACATTTTGTCACCAGCCGAGTCCAAAATGCAGCGATTCCCCATCTCAGCCCAGAAAGCAGGTAGAACAAGTTTTGTGGTGCCTTTCAGCTGCCTACCGGGGTAGTGTAAAAACTACCAACAGAACTCGTTTCTGGCACCTTCCCCGGTGGAGTTGTGCATGGGGTGTGTTTGGAACATTTTGTCACCAGCCGAGTCCAAAATTCAGCGATTCCCCATCTCAGCCCAGAAAGCAGGTAGAACAAGTTTTGTGGTGCCTTTCAGCTGCCTACCGGGGTAGTGTAAAAACTACCAACAGAACTCGTTTCTGGCACCTTCCCCGGTGGAGTTGTGCATGGGGGGTGTTTGGAACATTTTTTCACCAGCCGAGTCCAAAATTCAGCTATTCCCCATCTCAGCCCAGAAAGCAGGTAGAACAAGTTTTGTGGTGCCTTTCAGCTGCCTACCGGGGTAGTGTAAAAACTACCAACAGAACTCGTTTCTGGCACCTTCCCCGGTGGAGTTGTGCATGGGGTGTGTTTGGAACATTTTGTCACCAGCCGAGTCCAAAAGTCAGCGATTCCCCATCTCAGCCCAGAAAGCAGGTAGAACAAGTTTTGTGGTGCCTTTCAGCTGCCTACCGGGGTAGTGTAAAAACTACCAACAGAACTCGTTTCTGGCACCTTCCCCGGTGGAGTTGTGCATGGGGTGTGTTTGGAACATTTTGTCACCAGCCGAGTCCAAAATTCAGCGATTCTCCATCTCAGCCCAGAAAGCAGGTAGAACAAGTTTTGTGGTGCCTTTCTCTTGCCTACCGGGGTAGTGTAAAAACTACCAAGAGAACTCGTTTCTGGCACCTTCCCCGGTGGAGTTGTGCATGGGGTGTGTTTGGAACATTTTGTCACCAGCCGAGTCCAAAATTCAGCCGTTCCACATCTCAGCCCAGAAAGCAGGCAGAACAAGTTTTGTGGTGCCTTTCAGCTGCCTACCGGGGTAGTGTAAAAACTACCAACAGAACTCGTTTCTGGCACCTTCCCCGGTGGAGTTGTGCATGGGGTGTGTTTGGAACATTTTGTCACCAGCCGAGTCCAAAATGCAGCGATTCCCCATCTCAGCCCAGAAAGCAGGTAGAACAGGTTTTGTGGTGCCTTTCAGCTGCCTACCGGGGTAGTGTAAAAACTACCAACAGAACTCGTTTCTGGCACCTTCCCCGGTGGAGTTGTGCATGGGGTGTGTTTGGAACATTTTGTCACCAGCCGAGTCCAAAATTCAGCGATAACCCATCTCAGCCCAGAAAGCAGGTAGAACAAGTTTTGTGGTGCCTTTCAGCTGCCTACCGGGGTAGTGTAAAAACTACCAACAGAACTCGTTTCTGGCACCTTCCCCGGTGGAGTTGTGCATGGGGGGTGTTTGGAACATTTTTTCACCAGCCGAGTCCAAAATTCAGCTATTCCCCATCTCAGCCCAGAAAGCAGGTAGAACAAGTTTTGTGGTGCCTTTCAGCTGCCTACCGGGGTAGTGTAAAAACTACCAACAGAACTCGTTTCTGGCACCTTCCCCGGTGGAGGTGTGCATGGGGTGTGTTTGGAACATTTTGTCACCAGCCGAGTCCAAAATTCAGCGATTCCCCATCTCAGCCCAGAAAGCAGGTAGAACAAGTTTTGTGGTGCCTTTCAGCTGCCTACCGGGGTAGTGTAAAAACTACCAACAGAACTCGTTTCTGGCACCTTCCCCGGTGGAGTTGTGCATGGGGGGTGTTTGGAACATTTTGTCACCAGCCGAGTCCAAAATTCAGCGATAACCCATCTCAGCCCAGAAAGCAGGTAGAACAAGTTTTGTGGTGCCTTTCAGCTGCCTACCGGGGTAGTGTAAAAACTACCAACAGAACTCGTTTCTGGCACCTTCCCCGGTGGAGTTGTGCATGGGGTGTGTTTGGAACATTTTGTCACCAGCCGAGTCCAAAATTCAGCGATTCCCCATCTCAGCCCAGAAAGCAGGTAGAACAAGTTTTGTGGTGCCTTTCAGCTGCCTACCGGGGTAGTGTAAAAACTACCAAGAGAACTCGTTTCTGGCACCTTCCCCGGTGGAGTTGTGCATGGGGTGTGTTTGGAACATTTTGTCACCAGCCGAGTCCAAAATTCAGCGATTCCCCATCTCAGCCCAGAAAGCAGGTAGAACAAGTTTTGTGGTGCCTTTCTCTTGCCTACCGGGGTAGTGTAAAAACTACCAACAGAACTCGTTTCTGGCACCTTCCCCGGTGGAGTTGTGCATGGGGGGTGTTTGGAACATTTTGTCACCAGCCGAGTCCAAAATTCAGCGATTCCCCATCTCAGCCCAGAAAGCAGGCAGAACAAGTTTTGTGGTGCCTTTCAGCTGCCTACCGGGGTAGTGTAAAAACTACCAACAGAACTCGTTTCTGGCACCTTCCCCGGTGGAGTTGTGCATGGGGGGTGTTTGGAACATTTTTTCACCAGCCGAGTCCAAAATTCAGCTATTCCCCATCTCAGCCCAGAAAGCAGGTAGAACAAGTTTTGTGGTGCCTTTCAGCTGCCTACCGGGGTAGTGTAAAAACTACCAACAGAACTCGTTTCTGGCACCTTCCCCGGTGGAGGTGTGCATGGGGTGTGTTTGGAACATTTTGTCACCAGCCGAGTCCAAAATTCAGCGATTCCCCATCTCAGCCCAGAAAGCAGGTAGAAAAACTTTTGTGGTGCCTTTCAGCTGCCTACCGGGGTAGTGTAAAAACTACCAAGAGAACTCGTTTCTGGCACCTTTGCCGGTGGAGTTGTGCATGGGGTGTGTTTGGAACATTTTGTCACCAGCCGAGTCCAAAATTCAGCCGTTCCACATCTCAGCCCAGAAAGCAGGCAGAACAAGTTTTGTGGTGCCTTTCAGCTGCCTACCGGGGTAGTGTAAAAAACTACCAACAGAACTCGTTTCTGGCACCTTCCCCGGTGGAGTTGTGCATGGGGTGTGTTTGGAACATTTTGTCACCAGCCGAGTCCAAAATGCAGCGATTCCCCATCTCAGCCCAGAAAGCAGGTAGAACAAGTTTTGTGGTGCCTTTCAGCTGCCTACCGGGGTAGTGTAAAAACTACCAACAGAACTCGTTTCTGGCACCTTTGCCGGTGGAGTTGTGCATGGGGTGTGTTTGGAACATTTTGTCACCAGCCGAGTCCAAAATTCAGCGATTCCCCATCTCAGCCCAGAAAGCAGGTAGAACAAGTTTTGTGGTGCCTTTCAGCTGCCTACCGGGGTAGTGTAAAAACTACCAACAGAACTCGTTTCTGGCACCTTCCCCGGTGGAGTTGTGCATGGGGGGTGTTTGGAACATTTTTTCACCAGCCGAGTCCAAAATTCAGCTATTCCCCATCTCAGCCCAGAAAGCAGGTAGAACAAGTTTTGTGGTGCCTTTCAGCTGCCTACCGGGGTAGTGTAAAAACTACCAACAGAACTCGTTTCTGGCACCTTCCCCGGTGGAGGTGTGCATGGGGTGTGTTTGGAACATTTTGTCACCAGCCGAGTCCAAAATTCAGCGATTCCCCATCTCAGCCCAGAAAGCAGGTAGAACAAGTTTTGTGGTGCCTTTCAGCTGCCTACCGGGGTAGTGTAAAAACTACCAACAGAACTCGTTTCTGGCACCTTCCCCGGTGGAGTTGTGCATGGGGTGTGTTTGGAACATTTTGTCACCAGCCGAGTCCAAAATTCAGCGATTCCCCATCTCAGCCCAGAAAGCAGGTAGAACAAGTTTTGTGGTGCCTTTCAGCTGCCTACCGGGGTAGTGTAAAAACTACCAACAGAACTCGTTTCTGGCACCTTCCCCGGTGGAGTTGTGCATGGGGTGTGTTTGGAACATTTTGTCACCAGCCGAGTCCAAAATTCAGCGATTCCCCATCTCAGCCCAGAAAGCAGGTAGAACAAGTTTTGTGGTGCCTTTCAGCTGCCTACCGGGGTAGTGTAAAAACTACCAAGAGAACTCGTTTCTGGCACCTTCCCCGGTGGAGTTGTGCATGGGGTGTGTTTGGAACATTTTGTCACCAGCCGAGTCCAAAATTCAGCCGTTCCACATCTCCGCCCAGAAAGCAGGTAGAACAAGTTTTGTGGTGCCTTTCAGCTGCCTACCGGGGTAGTGTAAAAACTACCAACAGAACTCGTTTCTGGCACCTTCCCCGGTGGAGTTGTGCATGGGGTGTGTTTGGAACATTTTGTCACCAGCCGAGTCCAAAAGTCAGCGATTCCCCATCTCAGCCCAGAAAGCAGGTAGAACAAGTTTTGTGGTGCCTTTCAGCTGCCTACCGGGGTAGTGTAAAAACTACCAACAGAACTCGTTTCTGGCACCTTCCCCGGTGGAGTTGTGCATGGGGTGTGTTTGGAACATTTTGTCACCAGCCGAGTCCAAAATTCAGCGATTCCCCATCTCAGCCCAGAAAGCAGGTAGAACAAGTTTTGTGGTGCCTTTCAGCTGCCTACCGGGGTAGTGTAAAAACTACCAACAGAACTCGTTTCTGGCACCTTCCCCGGTGGAGTTGTGCATGGGGGGTGTTTGGAACATTTTTTCACCAGCCGAGTCCAAAATTCAGCTATTCCCCATCTCAGCCCAGAAAGCAGGTAGAACAAGTTTTGTGGTGCCTTTCAGCTGCCTACCGGGGTAGTGTAAAAACTACCAACAGAACTCGTTTCTGGCACCTTCCCCGGTGGAGGTGTGCATGGGGTGTGTTTGGAACATTTTGTCACCAGCCGAGTCCAAAATTCAGCGATTCCCCATCTCAGCCCAGAAAGCAGGTAGAAAAACTTTTGTGGTGCCTTTCAGCTGCCTACCGGGGTAGTGTAAAAACTACCAAGAGAACTCGTTTCTGGCACCTTCCCCGGTGGAGTTGTGCATGGGGTGTGTTTGGAACATTTTGTCACCAGCTGAGTCCAAAATTCAGCCGTTCCACATCTCAGCCCAGAAAGCAGGCAGAACAAGTTTTGTGGTGCCTTTCAGCTGCCTACCGGGGTAGTGTAAAAACTACCAACAGAACTCGTTTCTGGCACCTTCCCCGGTGGAGTTGTGCATGGGGTGTGTTTGGAACATTTTGTCACCAGCCGAGTCCAAAATTCAGCGATTCCCCATCTCAGCCCAGAAAGCAGGTAGAACAGGTTTTGTGGTGCCTTTCAGCTGCCTACCGGGGTAGTGTAAAAACTACCAAGAGAACTCGTTTCTGGCACCTTCCCCGGTGGAGTTGTGCATGGGGTGTGTTTGGAACATTTTGTCACCAGCCGAGTCCAAAATTCAGCGATTCCCCATCTCAGCCCAGAAAGCAGGTAGAACAAGTTTTGTGGTGCCTTTCAGCTGCCTACCGGGGTAGTGTAAAAACTACCAACAGAACTCGTTTCTGGCACCTTCCCCGGTGGAGTTGTGCATGGGGTGTGTTTGGAACATTTTGTCACCAGCCGAGTCCAAAATTCAGCGATTCCCCATCTCAGCCCAGAAAGCAGGTAGAACAAGTTTTGTGGTGCCTTTCAGCTGCCTACCGGGGTAGTGTAAAAACTACCAACAGAACTCGTTTCTGGCACCTTCCCCGGTGGAGTTGTGCATGGGGTGTGTTTGGAACATTTTGTCACCAGCCGAGTCCAAAATTCAGCGATTCCCCATCTCAGCCCAGAAAGCAGGTAGAACAAGTTTTGTGGTGCCTTTCAGCTGCCTACCGGGGTAGTGTAAAAACTACCAACAGAACTCGTTTCTGGCACCTTCCCCGGTGGAGTTGTGCATGGGGTGTGTTTGGAACATTTTGTCACCAGCCGAGTCCAAAATTCAGCGATTCCCCATCTCAGCCCAGAAAGCAGGTAGAACAAGTTTTGTGGTGCCTTTCTCTTGCCTACCGGGGTAGTGTAAAAACTACCAACAGAACTCGTTTCTGGCACCTTCCCCGGTGGAGTTGTGCATGGGGTGTGTTTGGAACATTTTGTCACCAGCCGAGTCCAAAATTCAGCGATTCCCCATCTCAGCCCAGAAAGCAGGTAGAACAAGTTTTGTGGTGCCTTTCAGCTGCCTACCGGGGTAGTGTAAAAACTACCAACAGAACTCGTTTCTGGCACCTTCCCCGGTGGAGTTGTGCATGGGGTGTGTTTGGAACATTTTGTCACCAGCCGAGTCCAAAATGCAGCGATTCCCCATCTCAGCCCAGAAAGCAGGTAGAACAGGTTTTGTGGTGCCTTTCAGCTGCCTACCGGGGTAGTGTAAAAACTACCAACAGAACTCGTTTCTGGCACCTTCCCCGGTGGAGTTGTGCATGGGGTGTGTTTGGAACATTTTGTCACCAGCCGAGTCCAAAATTCAGCGATTCCCCATCTCAGCCCAGAAAGCAGGTAGAACAACTTTTGTGGTGCCTTTCAGCTGCCTACCGGGGTAGTGTAAAAACTACCAACAGAACTCGTTTCTGGCACCTTCCCCGGTGGAGTTGTGCATGGGGGGTGTTTGGAACATTTTGTCACCAGCCGAGTCCAAAATTCAGCTATTCCCCATCTCAGCCCAGAAAGCAGGTAGAACAAGTTTTGTGGTGCCTTTCAGCTGCCTACCGGGGTAGTGTAAAAACTACCAACAGAACTCGTTTCTGGCACCTTCCCCGGTGGAGGTGTGCATGGGGTGTGTTTGGAACATTTTGTCACCAGCCGAGTCCAAAATTCAGCGATTCCCCATCTCAGCCCAGAAAGCAGGTAGAACAAGTTTTGTGGTGCCTTTCAGCTGCCTACCGGGGTAGTGTAAAAACTACCAAGAGAACTCGTTTCTGGCACCTTCCCCGGTGGAGGTGTGCATGGGGTGTGTTTGGAACATTTTGTCACCAGCCGAGTCCAAAATTCAGCCGTTCCCCATCTCAGCCCAGAAAGCAGGTAGAACAAGTTTTGTGGTGCCTTTCAGCTGCCTACCGGGGTAGTGTAAAAACTACCAACAGAACTCGTTTCTGGCACCTTCCCCGGTGGAGGTGTGCATGGGGTGTGTTTGGAACATTTTTTCACCAGCCGAGTCCAAAATTCAGCCGTTCCCCATCTCAGCCCAGAAAGCAGGTAGAAAAACTTTTGTGGTGCCTTTCAGCTGCCTACCGGGGTAGTGTAAAAACTACGAACAGAACTCGTTTCTGGCACCTTCCCCGGTGGAGTTGTGCATGGGGTGTGTTTGGAACATTTTGTCACCAGCCGAGTCCAAAATTCAGCGATTCCCCATCTCAGCCCAGAAAGCAGGTAGAACAAGTTTTGTGGTGCCTTTCAGCTGCCTACCGGGGTAGTGTAAAAACTACCAACAGAACTCCTTTTTGGCACCTTCCCCGGTGGAGTTGTGCATGGGGTGTGTTTGGAACATTTTGTCACCAGCCGAGTCCAAAAGTCAGCGATTCCCCATCTCAGCCCAGAAAGCAGGTAGAACAAGTTTTGTGGTGCCTTTCAGCTGCCTACCGGGGTAGTGTAAAAACTACCAACAGAACTCGTTTCTGGCACCTTCCCCGGTGGAGTTGTGCATGGGGTGTGTTTGGAACATTTTGTTACCAGCCGAGTCCAAAATTCAGCCGTTCCCCATCTCAGCCCAGAAAGCAGGCAGAACAAGTTTTGTGGTGCCTTTCAGCTGCCTACCGGGGTAGTGTAAAAACTACCAAGAGAACTCGTTTCTGGCACCTTCCCCGGTGGAGTTGTGCATGGGGTGTGTTTGGAACATTTTGTCACCAGCCGAGTCCAAAATTCAGGGATTCCCCATCTCAGCCCAGAAAGCAGGTAGAATAAGTTTTGTGGTGCCTTTCAGCTGCCTACCGGGGTAGTGTAAAAACTACCAACAGAACTCGTTTCTGGCACCTTCCCCGGTGGAGTTGTGCATGGGGTGTGTTTGGAACATTTTGTCACCAGCCGAGTCCAAAATTCAGCGATTCCCCATCTCAGCCCAGAAAGCAGGTAGAACAAGTTTTGTGGTGCCTTTCAGCTGCCTACCGGGGTAGTGTAAAAACTACCAAGAGAACTCGTTTCTGGCACCTTCCCCGGTGGAGTTGTGCATGGGGTGTGTTTGGAACATTTTGTCACCAGCCGAGTCCAAAATTCAGCGATTCCCCATCTCAGCCCAGAAAGCAGGTAGAACAAGTTTTGTGGTGCCTTTCAGCTGCCTACCGGGGTAGTGTAAAAACTACCAACAGAACTCGTTTCTGGCACCTTCCCCGGTGGAGTTGTGCATGGGGTGTGTTTGGAACATTTTGTCACCAGCCGAGTCCAAAATTCAGCGATTCCCCATCTCAGCCCAGAAAGCAGGTAGAACAAGTTTTGTGGTGCCTTTCAGCTGCCTACCGGGGTAGTGTAAAAACTACCAACAGAACTCGTTTCTGGCACCTTCCCCGGTGGAGGTGTGCATGGGGTGTGTTTGGAACATTTTGTCACCAGCCGAGTCCAAAATTCAGCGATTCCCCATCTCAGCCCAGAAAGCAGGTAGAAAAACTTTTGTGGTGCCTTTCAGCTGCCTACCGGGGTAGTGTAAAAACTACCAAGAGAACTCGTTTCTGGCACCTTCCCCGGTGGAGTTGTGCATGGGGTGTGTTTGGAACATTTTGTCACCAGCCGAGTCCAAAATTCAGCCGTTCCACATCTCAGCCCAGAAAGCAGGCAGAACAAGTTTTGTGGTGCCTTTCAGCTGCCTACCGGGGTAGTGTAAAAACTACCAACAGAACTCGTTTCTGGCACCTTCCCCGGTGGAGTTGTGCATGGGGTGTGTTTGGAACATTTTGTCACCAGCCGAGTCCAAAATTCAGCGATTCCCCATCTCAGCCCAGAAAGCAGGTAGAACAGGTTTTGTGGTGCCTTTCAGCTGCCTACCGGGGTAGTGTAAAAACTACCAAGAGAACTCGTTTCTGGCACCTTCCCCGGTGGAGTTGTGCATGGGGTGTGTTTGGAACATTTTGTCACCAGCCAAGTCCAAAATTCAGCGATTCCCCATCTCAGCCCAGAAAGCAGGTAGAACAAGTTTTGTGGTGCCTTTCAGCTGCCTACCGGGGTAGTGTAAAAACTACCAACAGAACTCGTTTCTGGCACCTTCCCCGGTGGAGTTGTGCATGGGGAGTATTTGGAACAATTTGTTACCAGCCGAGTCCAAAATTCAGCCGTTCCCCATCTCAGCCCAGAAAGCAGGCAGAACAAGTTTTGTGGTGCCTTTCAGCTGCCTACCGGGGTAGTGTAAAAACTACCAAGAGAACTCGTTTCTGGCACCTTCCCCGGTGGAGTTGTGCATGGGGTGTGTTTGGAACATTTTGTCACCAGCCGAGTCCAAAATTCAGCCGTTCCACATCTCCGCCCAGAAAGCAGGCAGAACAAGTTTTGTGGTGCCTTTCTCTTGCCTACCGGGGTAGTGTAAAAACTACCAACAGAACTCGTTTCTGGCACCTTCCCCGGTGGAGTTGTGCATGGGGTGTGTTTGGAACATTTTGTCACCAGCCGAGTCCAAAATGCAGCGATTCCCCATCTCAGCCCAGAAAGCAGGTAGAACAAGTTTTGTGGTGCCTTTCAGCTGCCTACCGGGGTAGTGTAAAAACTACCAACAGAACTCGTTTCTGGCACCTTCCCCGGTGGAGTTGTGCATGGGGTGTGTTTGGAACATTTTGTCACCAGCCGAGTCCAAAATTCAGCGATTCCCCATCTCAGCCCAGAAAGCAGGTAGAACAAGTTTTGTGGTGCCTTTCAGCTGCCTACCGGGGTAGTGTAAAAACTACCAACAGAACTCGTTTCTGGCACCTTCCCCGGTGGAGTTGTGCATGGGGGGTGTTTGGAACATTTTTTCACCAGCCGAGTCCAAAATTCAGCTATTCCCGATCTCAGCCCAGAAAGCAGGTAGAACAAGTTTTGTGGTGCCTTTCAGCTGCCTACCGGGGTAGTGTAAAAACTACCAACAGAACTCGTTTCTGGCACCTTCCCCGGTGGAGGTGTGCATGGGGTGTGTTTGGAACATTTTGTCACCAGCCGAGTCCAAAATTCAGCGATTCCCCATCTCAGCCCAGAAAGCAGGTAGAAAAACTTTTGTGGTGCCTTTCAGCTGCCTACCGGGGTAGTGTAAAAACTACCAAGAGAACTCGTTTCTGGCACCTTTGCCGGTGGAGTTGTGCATGGGGTGTGTTTGGAACATTTTGTCACCAGCCGAGTCCAAAATTCAGCCGTTCCACATCTCAGCCCAGAAAGCAGGCAGAACAAGTTTTGTGGTGCCTTTCAGCTGCCTACCGGGGTAGTGTAAAAACTACCAACAGAACTCGTTTCTGGCACCTTCCCCGGTGGAGTTGTGCATGGGGTGTGTTTGGAACATTTTGTCACCAGCCGAGTCCAAAATGCAGCGATTCCCCATCTCAGCCCAGAAAGCAGGTAGAACAAGTTTTGTGGTGCCTTTCAGCTGCCTACCGGGGTAGTGTAAAAACTACCAACAGAACTCGTTTCTGGCACCTTCCCCGGTGGAGTTGTGCATGGGGTGTGTTTGGAACATTTTGTCACCAGCCGAGTCCAAAATTCAGCGATTCCCCATCTCAGCCCAGAAAGCAGGTAGAACAAGTTTTGTGGTGCCTTTCAGCTGCCTACCGGGGTAGTGTAAAAACTACCAACAGAACTCGTTTCTGGCACCTTCCCCGGTGGAGTTGTGCATGGGGTGTGTTTGGAACATTTTGTCACCAGCCGAGTCCAAAATTCAGCCGTTCCACATCTCCGCCCAGAAAGCAGGCAGAACAAGTTTTGTGGTGCCTTTCAGCTGCCTACCGGGGTAGTGTAAAAACTACCAACAGAACTCGTTTCTGGCACCTTCCCCGGTGGAGTTGTGCATGGGGTGTGTTTGGAACATTTTGTCACCAGCCGAGTCCAAAATGCAGCGATTCCCCATCTCAGCCCAGAAAGCAGGTAGAACAAGTTTTGTGGTGCCTTTCAGCTGCCTACCGGGGTAGTGTAAAAACTACCAACAGAACTCGTTTCTGGCACCTTCCCCGGTGGAGTTGTGCATGGGGAGTGTTTGGAACATTTTTTCACCAGCCGAGTCCAAAATTCAGCTATTCCCCATCTCAGCCCAGAAAGCAGGTAGAACAAGTTTTGTGGTGCCTTTCAGCTGCCTACCGGGGTAGTGTAAAAACTACCAACAGAACTCGTTTCTGGCACCTTCCCCGGTGGAGTTGTGCATGGGGTGTGTTTGGAACATTTTGTCACCAGCCGAGTCCAAAATTCAGCGATTCCCCATCTCAGCCCAGAAAGCAGGTAGAACAAGTTTTGTGGTGCCTTTCAGCTGCCTACCGGGGTAGTGTAAAAACTACCAACAGAACTCGTTTCTGGCACCTTCCCCGGTGGAGTTGTGCATGGGGTGTGTTTGGAACATTTTGTCACCAGCCGAGTCCAAAATTCAGCGATTCCCCATCTCAGCCCAGAAAGCAGGTAGAACAAGTTTTGTGGTGCCTTTCAGCTGCCTACCGGGGTAGTGTAAAAACTACCAAGAGAACTCGTTTCTGGCACCTTCCCCGGTGGAGTTGTGCATGGGGTGTGTTTGGAACATTTTGTCACCAGCCGAGTCCAAAATTCAGCTGTTCCACATCTCCGCCCAGAAAGCAGGCAGAACAAGTTTTGTGGTGCCTTTCAGCTGCCTACCGGGGTAGTGTAAAAACTACCAACAGAACTCGTTTCTGGCACCTTCCCCGGTGGAGTTGTGCATGGGGTGTGTTTGGAACATTTTGTCACCAGCCGAGTCCAAAATGCAGCGATTCCCCATCTCAGCCCAGAAAGCAGGTAGAACAAGTTTTGTGGTGCCTTTCAGCTGCCTACCGGGGTAGTGTAAAAACTACCAACAGAACTCGTTTCTGGCACCTTCCCCGGTGGAGTTGTGCATGGGGGGTGTTTGGAACATTTTTTCACCAGCCGAGTCCAAAATTCAGCTATTCCCCATCTCAGCCCAGAAAGCAGGTAGAACAAGTTTTGTGGTGCCTTTCAGCTGCCTACCGGGGTAGTGTAAAAACTACCAACAGAACTCGTTTCTGGCACCTTCCCCGGTGGAGTTGTGCATGGGGGGTGTTTGGAACATTTTTTCACCAGCCGAGTCCAAAATTCAGCTATTCCCCATCTCAGCCCAGAAAGCAGGTAGAACAAGTTTTGTGGTGCCTTTCAGCTGCCTACCGGGGTAGTGTAAAAACTACCAACAGAACTCGTTTCTGGCACCTTCCCCGGTGGAGGTGTGCATGGGGTGTGTTTGGAACATTTTGTCACCAGCCGAGTCCAAAATTCAGCGATTCCCCATCTCAGCCCAGAAAGCAGGTAGAACAAGTTTTGTGGTGCCTTTCAGCTGCCTACCGGGGTAGTGTAAAAACTACCAACAGAACTCGTTTCTGGCACCTTCCCCGGTGGAGTTGTGCATGGGGGGTGTTTGGAACATTTTTTCACCAGCCGAGTCCAAAATTCAGCTATTCCCCATCTCAGCCCAGAAAGCAGGTAGAACAAGTTTTGTGGTGCCTTTCAGCTGCCTACCGGGGTAGTGTAAAAACTACCAACAGAACTCGTTTCTGGCACCTTCCCCGGTGGAGGTGTGCATGGGGTGTGTTTGGAACATTTTGTCACCAGCCGAGTCCAAAATTCAGCGATTCCCCATCTCAGCCCAGAAAGCAGGTAGAAAAACTTTTGTGGTGCCTTTCAGCTGCCTACCGGGGTAGTGTAAAAACTACCAAGAGAACTCGTTTCTGGCACCTTCCCCGGTGGAGTTGTGCATGGGGTGTGTTTGGAACATTTTGTCACCAGCCGAGTCCAAAATTCAGCCGTTCCACATCTCAGCCCAGAAAGCAGGCAGAACAAGTTTTGTGGTGCCTTTCAGCTGCCTACCGGGGTAGTGTAAAAACTACCAACAGAACTCGTTTCTGGCACCTTCCCCGGTGGAGTTGTGCATGGGGTGTGTTTGGAACATTTTGTCACCAGCCGAGTCCAAAATTCAGCCGTTCCACATCTCCGCCCAGAAAGCAGGCAGAACAAGTTTTGTGGTGCCTTTCAGCTGCCTACCGGGGTAGTGTAAAAACTACCAACAGAACTCGTTTCTGGCACCTTCCCCGGTGGAGTTGTGCATGGGGTGTGTTTGGAACATTTTGTCACCAGCCGAGTCCAAAATGCAGCGATTCCCCATCTCAGCCCAGAAAGCAGGTAGAACAAGTTTTGTGGTGCCTTTCAGCTGCCTACCGGGGTAGTGTAAAAACTACCAACAGAACTCGTTTCTGGCACCTTCCCCGGTGGAGTTGTGCATGGGGGGTGTTTGGAACATTTTTTCACCAGCCGAGTCCAAAATTCAGCTATTCCCCATCTCAGCCCAGAAAGCAGGTAGAACAAGTTTTGTGGTGCCTTTCAGCTGCCTACCGGGGTAGTGTAAAAACTACCAACAGAACTCGTTTCTGGCACCTTCCCCGGTGGAGGTGTGCATGGGGTGTGTTTGGAACATTTTGTCACCAGCCGAGTCCAAAATTCAGCGATTCCCCATCTCAGCCCAGAAAGCAGGTAGAACAAGTTTTGTGGTGCCTTTCAGCTGCCTACCGGGGTAGTGTAAAAACTACCAACAGAACTCGTTTCTGGAACCTTCCCCGGTGGAGTTGTGCATGGGGGGTGTTTGGAACATTTTTTCACCAGCCGAGTCCAAAATTCAGCGATTCCCCATCTCAGCCCAGAAAGCAGGTAGAACAAGTTTTGTGGTGCCTTTCAGCTGCCTACCGGGGTAGTGTAAAAACTACCAACAGAACTCGTTTCTGGCACCTTCCCCGGTGGAGGTGTGCATGGGGTGTGTTTGGAACATTTTGTCACCAGCCGAGTCCAAAATTCAGCTATTCCCCATCTCAGCCCAGAAAGCAGGTAGAACAAGTTTTGTGGTGCCTTTCAGCTGCCTACCGGGGTAGTGTAAAAACTACCAACAGAACTCGTTTCTGGCACCTTCCCCGGTGGAGTTGTGCATGGGGTGTGTTTGGAACATTTTGTCACCAGCCGAGTCCAAAATTCAGCGATTCCCCATCTCAGCCCAGAAAGCAGGTAGAACAAGTTTTGTGGTGCCTTTCAGCTGCCTACCGGGGTAGTGTAAAAACTACCAACAGAACTCGTTTCTGGCACCTTCCCCGGTGGAGTTGTGCATGGGGTGTGTTTGGAACATTTTGTCACCAGCCGAGTCCAAAATTCAGCGATTCCCCATCTCAGCCCAGAAAGCAGGTAGAACAAGTTTTGTGGTGCCTTTCTCTTGCCTACCGGGGTAGTGTAAAAACTACCAACAGAACTCGTTTCTGGCACCTTCCCCGGTGGAGTTGTGCATGGGGTGTGTTTGGAACATTTTGTCAGCAGCCGAGTCCAAAACTCAGCGATTCCCCATCTCAGCCCAGAAAGCAGGTGGAAAAACTTTTGTGGTGCCTTTCAGCTGCCTACCGGGGTAGTGTAAAAACTACCAACAGAACTCGTTTCTGGCACCTTCCCCGGTGGAGGTGTGCATGGGGTGTGTTTGGAACATTTTGTCACCAGCCGAGTCCAAAATTCAGCCGTTCCCCATCTCAGCCCAGAAAGCAGGTAGAACAAGTTTTGTGGTGCCTTTCAGCTGCCTACCGGGGTAGTGTAAAAACTACCAACAGAACTCGTTTCTGGCACCTTCCCCGGTGGAGTTGTGCATGGGGTGTGTTTGGAACATTTTGTCACCAGCCGAGTCCAAAATTCAGCCGTTCCCCATCTCAGCCCAGAAAGCAGGTAGAAAAACTTTTGTGGTGCCTTTCAGCTGCCTACCGGGGTAGTGTAAAAACTACCAACAGAACTCGTTTCTGGCACCTTCCCCGGTGGAGTTGTGCATGGGGTGTGTTTGGAACATTTTGTCACCAGCCGAGTCCAAAATTCAGCGATTCCCCATCTCAGCCCAGAAAGCAGGTAGAACAAGTTTTGTGGTGCCTTTCAGCTGCCTACCGGGGTAGTGTAAAAACTACCAAGAGAACTCGTTTCTGGCACCTTCCCCGGTGGAGTTGTGCATGGGGTGTGTTTGGAACATTTTGTCACCAGCCGAGTCCAAAAGTCAGCGATTCCCCATCTCAGCCCAGAAAGCAGGTAGAACAAGTTTTGTGGTGCCTTTCTCTTGCCTACCGGGGTAGTGTAAAAACTACCAACAGAACTCGTTTCTGGCACCTTCCCCGGTGGAGTTGTGCATGGGGTGTGTTTGGAACATTTTGTCACCAGCCGAGTCCAAAACTCAGCGATTCCCCATCTCAGCCCAGAAAGCAGGTAGAACAAGTTTTGTGGTGCCTTTCAGCTGCCTACCGGGGTAGTGTAAAAACTACCAACAGAACTCGATTCTGGCACCTTCCCCGGTGGAGTTGTGCATGGGGTGTGTTTGGAACATTTTGTCACCAGCCGAGTCCAAAATTCAGCCGTTCCACATCTCCGCCCAGAAAGCAGGCAGAACAAGTTTTGTGGTGCCTTTCAGCTGCCTACCGGGGTAGTGTAAAAACTACCAACAGAACTCGTTTCTGGCACCTTCCCCGGTGGAGTTGTGCATGGGGTGTGTTTGGAACATTTTGTCACCAGCCGAGTCCAAAATGCAGCGATTCCCCATCTCAGCCCAGAAAGCAGGTAGAACAAGTTTTGTGGTGCCTTTCAGCTGCCTACCGGGGTAGTGTAAAAACTACCAACAGAACTCGTTTCTGGCACCTTCCCCGGTGGAGTTGTGCATGGGGAGTGTTTGGAACATTTTTTCACCAGCCGAGTCCAAAATTCAGCTATTCCCCATCTCAGCCCAGAAAGCAGGTAGAACAAGTTTTGTGGTGCCTTTCAGCTGCCTACCGGGGTAGTGTAAAAACTACCAACAGAACTCGTTTCTGGCACCTTCCCCGGTGGAGTTGTGCATGGGGTGTGTTTGGAACATTTTGTCACCAGCCGAGTCCAAAATTCAGCGATTCCCCATCTCAGCCCAGAAAGCAGGTAGAACAAGTTTTGTGGTGCCTTTCAGCTGCCTACCGGGGTAGTGTAAAAACTACCAACAGAACTCGTTTCTGGCACCTTCCCCGGTGGAGTTGTGCATGGGGTGTGTTTGGAACATTTTGTCACCAGCCGAGTCCAAAATTCAGCGATTCCCCATCTCAGCCCAGAAAGCAGGTAGAACAAGTTTTGTGGTGCCTTTCAGCTGCCTACCGGGGTAGTGTAAAAACTACCAAGAGAACTCGTTTCTGGCACCTTCCCCGGTGGAGTTGTGCATGGGGTGTGTTTGGAACATTTTGTCACCAGCCGAGTCCAAAATTCAGCTGTTCCACATCTCCGCCCAGAAAGCAGGCAGAACAAGTTTTGTGGTGCCTTTCAGCTGCCTACCGGGGTAGTGTAAAAACTACCAACAGAACTCGTTTCTGGCACCTTCCCCGGTGGAGTTGTGCATGGGGTGTGTTTGGAACATTTTGTCACCAGCCGAGTCCAAAATGCAGCGATTCCCCATCTCAGCCCAGAAAGCAGGTAGAACAAGTTTTGTGGTGCCTTTCAGCTGCCTACCGGGGTAGTGTAAAAACTACCAACAGAACTCGTTTCTGGCACCTTCCCCGGTGGAGTTGTGCATGGGGGGTGTTTGGAACATTTTTTCACCAGCCGAGTCCAAAATTCAGCTATTCCCCATCTCAGCCCAGAAAGCAGGTAGAACAAGTTTTGTGGTGCCTTTCAGCTGCCTACCGGGGTAGTGTAAAAACTACCAACAGAACTCGTTTCTGGCACCTTCCCCGGTGGAGTTGTGCATGGGGGGTGTTTGGAACATTTTTTCACCAGCCGAGTCCAAAATTCAGCTATTCCCCATCTCAGCCCAGAAAGCAGGTAGAACAAGTTTTGTGGTGCCTTTCAGCTGCCTACCGGGGTAGTGTAAAAACTACCAACAGAACTCGTTTCTGGCACCTTCCCCGGTGGAGGTGTGCATGGGGTGTGTTTGGAACATTTTGTCACCAGCCGAGTCCAAAATTCAGCGATTCCCCATCTCAGCCCAGAAAGCAGGTAGAACAAGTTTTGTGGTGCCTTTCAGCTGCCTACCGGGGTAGTGTAAAAACTACCAACAGAACTCGTTTCTGGCACCTTCCCCGGTGGAGTTGTGCATGGGGGGTGTTTGGAACATTTTTTCACCAGCCGAGTCCAAAATTCAGCTATTCCCCATCTCAGCCCAGAAAGCAGGTAGAACAAGTTTTGTGGTGCCTTTCAGCTGCCTACCGGGGTAGTGTAAAAACTACCAACAGAACTCGTTTCTGGCACCTTCCCCGGTGGAGGTGTGCATGGGGTGTGTTTGGAACATTTTGTCACCAGCCGAGTCCAAAATTCAGCGATTCCCCATCTCAGCCCAGAAAGCAGGTAGAAAAACTTTTGTGGTGCCTTTCAGCTGCCTACCGGGGTAGTGTAAAAACTACCAAGAGAACTCGTTTCTGGCACCTTCCCCGGTGGAGTTGTGCATGGGGTGTGTTTGGAACATTTTGTCACCAGCCGAGTCCAAAATTCAGCCGTTCCACATCTCAGCCCAGAAAGCAGGCAGAACAAGTTTTGTGGTGCCTTTCAGCTGCCTACCGGGGTAGTGTAAAAACTACCAACAGAACTCGTTTCTGGCACCTTCCCCGGTGGAGTTGTGCATGGGGTGTGTTTGGAACATTTTGTCACCAGCCGAGTCCAAAATTCAGCCGTTCCACATCTCCGCCCAGAAAGCAGGCAGAACAAGTTTTGTGGTGCCTTTCAGCTGCCTACCGGGGTAGTGTAAAAACTACCAACAGAACTCGTTTCTGGCACCTTCCCCGGTGGAGTTGTGCATGGGGTGTGTTTGGAACATTTTGTCACCAGCCGAGTCCAAAATGCAGCGATTCCCCATCTCAGCCCAGAAAGCAGGTAGAACAAGTTTTGTGGTGCCTTTCAGCTGCCTACCGGGGTAGTGTAAAAACTACCAACAGAACTCGTTTCTGGCACCTTCCCCGGTGGAGTTGTGCATGGGGGGTGTTTGGAACATTTTTTCACCAGCCGAGTCCAAAATTCAGCTATTCCCCATCTCAGCCCAGAAAGCAGGTAGAACAAGTTTTGTGGTGCCTTTCAGCTGCCTACCGGGGTAGTGTAAAAACTACCAACAGAACTCGTTTCTGGCACCTTCCCCGGTGGAGGTGTGCATGGGGTGTGTTTGGAACATTTTGTCACCAGCCGAGTCCAAAATTCAGCGATTCCCCATCTCAGCCCAGAAAGCAGGTAGAACAAGTTTTGTGGTGCCTTTCAGCTGCCTACCGGGGTAGTGTAAAAACTACCAACAGAACTCGTTTCTGGAACCTTCCCCGGTGGAGTTGTGCATGGGGGGTGTTTGGAACATTTTTTCACCAGCCGAGTCCAAAATTCAGCGATTCCCCATCTCAGCCCAGAAAGCAGGTAGAACAAGTTTTGTGGTGCCTTTCAGCTGCCTACCGGGGTAGTGTAAAAACTACCAACAGAACTCGTTTCTGGCACCTTCCCCGGTGGAGGTGTGCATGGGGTGTGTTTGGAACATTTTGTCACCAGCCGAGTCCAAAATTCAGCTATTCCCCATCTCAGCCCAGAAAGCAGGTAGAACAAGTTTTGTGGTGCCTTTCAGCTGCCTACCGGGGTAGTGTAAAAACTACCAACAGAACTCGTTTCTGGCACCTTCCCCGGTGGAGTTGTGCATGGGGTGTGTTTGGAACATTTTGTCACCAGCCGAGTCCAAAATTCAGCGATTCCCCATCTCAGCCCAGAAAGCAGGTAGAACAAGTTTTGTGGTGCCTTTCAGCTGCCTACCGGGGTAGTGTAAAAACTACCAACAGAACTCGTTTCTGGCACCTTCCCCGGTGGAGTTGTGCATGGGGTGTGTTTGGAACATTTTGTCACCAGCCGAGTCCAAAATTCAGCGATTCCCCATCTCAGCCCAGAAAGCAGGTAGAACAAGTTTTGTGGTGCCTTTCTCTTGCCTACCGGGGTAGTGTAAAAACTACCAACAGAACTCGTTTCTGGCACCTTCCCCGGTGGAGTTGTGCATGGGGTGTGTTTGGAACATTTTGTCAGCAGCCGAGTCCAAAACTCAGCGATTCCCCATCTCAGCCCAGAAAGCAGGTGGAAAAACTTTTGTGGTGCCTTTCAGCTGCCTACCGGGGTAGTGTAAAAACTACCAACAGAACTCGTTTCTGGCACCTTCCCCGGTGGAGGTGTGCATGGGGTGTGTTTGGAACATTTTGTCACCAGCCGAGTCCAAAATTCAGCCGTTCCCCATCTCAGCCCAGAAAGCAGGTAGAACAAGTTTTGTGGTGCCTTTCAGCTGCCTACCGGGGTAGTGTAAAAACTACCAACAGAACTCGTTTCTGGCACCTTCCCCGGTGGAGTTGTGCATGGGGTGTGTTTGGAACATTTTGTCACCAGCCGAGTCCAAAATTCAGCCGTTCCCCATCTCAGCCCAGAAAGCAGGTAGAAAAACTTTTGTGGTGCCTTTCAGCTGCCTACCGGGGTAGTGTAAAAACTACCAACAGAACTCGTTTCTGGCACCTTCCCCGGTGGAGTTGTGCATGGGGTGTGTTTGGAACATTTTGTCACCAGCCGAGTCCAAAATTCAGCGATTCCCCATCTCAGCCCAGAAAGCAGGTAGAACAAGTTTTGTGGTGCCTTTCAGCTGCCTACCGGGGTAGTGTAAAAACTACCAAGAGAACTCGTTTCTGGCACCTTCCCCGGTGGAGTTGTGCATGGGGTGTGTTTGGAACATTTTGTCACCAGCCGAGTCCAAAAGTCAGCGATTCCCCATCTCAGCCCAGAAAGCAGGTAGAACAAGTTTTGTGGTGCCTTTCTCTTGCCTACCGGGGTAGTGTAAAAACTACCAACAGAACTCGTTTCTGGCACCTTCCCCGGTGGAGTTGTGCATGGGGTGTGTTTGGAACATTTTGTCACCAGCCGAGTCCAAAACTCAGCGATTCCCCATCTCAGCCCAGAAAGCAGGTAGAACAAGTTTTGTGGTGCCTTTCAGCTGCCTACCGGGGTAGTGTAAAAACTACCAACAGAACTCGATTCTGGCACCTTCCCCGGTGGAGTTGTGCATGGGGTGTGTTTGGAACATTTTGTCACCAGCCGAGTCCAAAATTCAGCGATTCCCCATCTCAGCCCAGAAAGCAGGTAGAACAACTTTTGTGGTGCCTTTCAGCTGCCTACCGGGGTAGTGTAAAAACTACCAACAGAACTCGTTTCTGGCACCTTCCCCGGTGGAGGTGTGCATGGGGTGTGTTTGGAACATTTTGTCACCAGCCGAGTCCAAAATTCAGCGATTCCCCATCTCAGCCCAGAAAGCAGGTAGAACAAGTTTTGTGGTGCCTTTCTCTTGCCTACCGGGGTAGTGTAAAAACTACCAACAGAACTCGTTTCTAGCACCTTCCCCGGTGGAGGTGTGCATGGGGTGTGTTTGGAACATTTTTTCACCAGCCGAGTCCAAAATTCAGCCGTTCCCCATCTCAGCCCAGAAAGCAGGTAGAAAAACTTTTGTGGTGCCTTTCAGCTGCCTACCGGGGTAGTGTAAAAACTACCAACAGAACTCGTTTCTGGCACCTTCCCCGGTGGAGTTGTGCATGGGGTGTGTTTGGAACATTTTGTCACCAGCCGAGTCCAAAATTCAGCGATTCCCCATCTCAGCCCAGAAAGCAGGTAGAACAAGTTTTGTGGTGCCTTTCAGCTGCCTACCGGGGTAGTGTAAAAACTACCAAGAGAACTCGTTTCTGGCACCTTCCCCGGTGGAGTTGTGCATGGGGGGTGTTTGAAACATTTTGTCACCAGCCGAGTCCAAAATTCAGCGATTCCCCATCTCAGCCCAGAAAGCAGGTAGAACAAGTTTTGTGGTGCCTTTCTCTTGCCTACCGGGGTAGTGTAAAAACTACCAACAGAACTCGTTTCTGGCACCTTCCCCGGTGGAGTTGTGCATGGGGTGTGTTTGGAACATTTTGTCAGCAGCCGAGTCCAAAATTCAGCCGTTCCTCATCTCAGCCCAGAAAGCAGGTAGAACAAGTTTTGTGGTGCCTTTCTCTTGCCTACCGGGGTAGTGTAAAAACTACCAACAGAACTCGATTCTGGCACCTTCCCCGGTGGAGTTGTGCATGGGGTGTGTTTGGAACATTTTGTCACCAGCCGAGTCCAAAATTCAGCGATTCCCCATCTCAGCCCAGAAAGCAGGTAGAACAAGTTTTGTGGTGCCTTTCAGCTGCCTACCGGGGTAGTGTAAAAACTACCAACAGAACTCGTTTCTGGCACCTTCCCCGGTGGAGGTGTGCATGGGGTGTGTTTGGAACATTTTTTCACCAGCCGAGTCCAAAATTCAGCCGTTCCCCATCTCAGCCCAGAAAGCAGGTAGAACAACTTTTGTGGTGCCTTTCAGCTGCCTACCGGGGTAGTGTAAAAACTACCAACAGAACTCGTTTCTGGCACCTTCCCCGGTGGAGGTGTGCATGGGGTGTGTTTGGAACATTTTTTCACCAGCCGAGTCCAAAATTCAGCCGTTCCCCATCTCAGCCCAGAAAGCAGGTAGAAAAACTTTTGTGGTGCCTTTCAGCTGCCTACCGGGGTAGTGTAAAAACTACCAAGAGAACTCGTTTCTGGCACCTTCCCCGGTGGAGTTGTGCATGGGGTGTGTTTGGAACATTTTGTCACCAGCCGAGTCCAAAATTCAGCCGTTCCCCATCTCAGCCCAGAAAGCAGGTAGAAAAACTTTTGTGGTGCCTTTCAGCTGCCTACCGGGGTAGTGTAAAAACTACCAACAGAACTCGTTTCTGGCACCTTCCCCGGTGGAGTTGTGCATGGGGTGTGTTTGGAACATTTTGTCACCAGCCGAGTCCAAAATTCAGCGATTCCCCATCTCAGCCCAGAAAGCAGGTAGAACAAGTTTTGTGGTGCCTTTCAGCTGCCTACCGGGGTAGTGTAAAAACTACCAACAGAACTCGTTTCTGGCACCTTCCCCGGTGGAGTTGTGCATGGGGTGTGTTTGGAACATTTTGTCACCAGCCGAGTCCAAAATTCAGCGATTCCCCATCTCAGCCCAGAAAGCAGGTAGAACAAGTTTTGTGGTGCCTTTCAGCTGCCTACCGGGGTAGTGTAAAAACTACCAACAGAACTCGTTTCTGGCACCTTCCCCGGTGGAGTTGTGCATGGGGTGTGTTTGGAACATTTTGTCACCAGCCGAGTCCAAAATTCAGCGATTCCCCATCTCAGCCCAGAAAGCAGGTAGAACAAGATTTGTGGTGCCTTTCAGCTGCCTACCGGGGTAGTGTAAAAACTACCAACAGAACTCGTTTCTGGCACCTTCCCCGGTGGAGTTGTGCATGGGGTGTGTTTGGAACATTTTGTCAGCAGCCGAGTCCAAAACTCAGCGATTCCCCATCTCAGCCCAGAAAGCAGGTAGAAAAACTTTTGTGGTGCCTTTCAGCTGCCTACCGGGGTAGTGTAAAAACTACCAAGAGAACTCGATTCTGGCACCTTCCCCGGTGGAGTTGTGCATGGGGTGTGTTTGGAACATTTTGTCAGCAGCCGAGTCCAAAATTCAGCGATTCCCCATCTCAGCCCAGAAAGCAGGTAGAACAAGTTTTGTGGTGCCTTTCAGCTGCCTACCGGGGTAGTGTAAAAACTACCAACAGAACTCGTTTCTGGCACCTTCCCCGGTGGAGTTGTGCATGGGGTGTGTTTGGAACATTTTGTCACCAGCCGAGTCCAAAATTCAGCCGTTCCCCCATCTCAGCCCAGAAAGCAGGTAGAACAACTTTTGTGGTGCCTTTCAGCTGCCTACCGGGGTAGTGTAAAAACTACCAACAGAACTCGTTTCTGGCACCTTCCCCGGTGGAGGTGTGCATGGGGTGTGTTTGGAACATTTTGTCACCAGCCGAGTCCAAAATTCAGCCGTTCCCCATCTCAGCCCAGAAAGCAGGTAGAAAAACTTTTGTGGTGCCTTTCAGCTGCCTACCGGGGTAGTGTAAAAACTACCAACAGAACTCGTTTCTGGCACCTTCCCCGGTGGAGTTGTGCATGGGGTGTGTTTGGAACATTTTGTCACCAGCCGAGTCCAAAATTCAGCGATTCCCCATCTCAGCCCAGAAAGCAGGTAGAACAAGTTTTGTGGTGCCTTTCAGCTGCCTACCGGGGTACTGTAAAAACTACCAACAGAACTCGTTTCTGGCACCTTCCCCGGTGGAGTTGTGCATGGGGTGTGTTTGGAACATTTTGTCACCAGCCGAGTCCAAAATTCAGCGATTCCCCATCTCAGCCCAGAAAGCAGGTAGAACAAGTTTTGTGGTGCCTTTCTCTTGCCTACCGGGGTACTGTAAAAACTACCAACAGAACTCGTTTCTGGCACCTTCCCCGGTGGAGTTGTGCATGGGGTGTGTTTGGAACATTTTGTCACCAGCCGAGTCCAAAATTCAGCCGTTCCCCATCTCAGCCCCAGAAAGCAGGTAGAACAAGTTTTGTGGTGCCTTTCAGCTGCCTACCGGGGTAGTGTAAAAACTACCAACAGAACTCGTTTCTGGCACCTTCCCCGGTGGAGTTGTTCATGGGGTGTGTTTGGAACATTTTGTCACCAGCCGAGTCCAAAATTCAGCGATTCCCCATCTCAGCCCAGAAAGCAGGTAGAACAACTTTTGTGGTGCCTTTCTCTTGCCTACCGGGGTAGTGTAAAAACTACCAACAGAACTCGTTTCTGGCACCTTCCCCGGTGGAGGTGTGCATGGGGTGTGTTTGGAACATTTTTTCACCAGCCGAGTCCAAAATTCAGCCGTTCCCCATCTCAGCCCAGAAAGCAGGTAGAAAAACTTTTGTGGTGCCTTCAGCTGCCTACCGGGGTAGTAAAAACTACCAACAGAACTCGTTTCTGGCACCTTCCCCGGTGGAGTTGTGCATGGGGTGTGTTTGGAACATTTTGTCACCAGCCGAGTCCAAAATTCAGCGATTCCCCATCTCAGCCCAGAAAGCAGGTAGAACAAGTTTTGTGGTGCCTTTCAGCTGCCTACCGGGGTAGTGTAAAAACTACCAACAGAACTCGTTTCTGGCACCTTCCCCGGTGGAGTTGTGCATGGGGTGTGTTTGGAACATTTTGTCAGGAGCCGAGTCCAAAATTCAGCGATTCCCCATCTCAGCCCAGAAAGCAGGTAGAACAAGTTTTGTGGTGCCTTTCTCTTGCCTACCGGGGTAGTGTAAAAACTACCAACAGAACTCGTTTCTGGCACCTTCCCCGGTGGAGTTGTGCATGGGGTGTGTTTGGAACATTTTGTCACCAGCCGAGTCCAAAACTCAGCGATTCCCATCTCAGCCCAGAAAGCAGGTAGAAAAACTTTTGCGGTGCCTTTCAGCTGCCTACCGGGGTAGTGTAAAAACTACCAACAGAACTCGATTCTTGCACCTTCCCCGGTGGAGTTGTGCATGGGGTGTGTTTGGAACATTTTGTCACCAGCCGAGTCCAAAATTCAGCGATTCCCCATCTCAGCCCAGAAAGCAGGTAGAACAAGTTTTGTGGTGCCTTTCAGCTGCCTACCGGGGTAGTGTAAAAACTACCAACGGAACTCGTTTCTGGCACCTTCCCCGGTGGAGGTGTGCATGGGGTGTGTTTGGAACATTTTTTCACCAGCCGAGTCCAAAATTCAGCTATTCCCCATCTCAGCCCAGAAAGCAGGTAGAACAAGTTTTGTGGTGCCTTTCAGCTGCCTACCGGGGTAGTGTAAAAACTACCAACAGAACTCGTTTCTGGCACCTTCCCCGGTGGAGTTGTGCATGGGGTGTGTTTGGAACATTTTTTCACCAGCCGAGTCCAAAATTCAGCCGTTCCCCATCTCAGCCCAGAAAGCAGGTAGAACAAGTTTTCTGGTGCCTTTCAGCTGCCTACCGGGGTAGTGTAAAAACTACCAACAGAACTCGTTTCTGGCACCTTCCCCGTGGAGTTGTGCATGGGGTGTGTTTGGAACATTTTGTCACCAGCCGAGTCCAAAATTCAGCGATTCCCCATCTCAGCCCAGAAAGCAGGTAGAACAAGTTTTGTGGTGCCTTTCAGCTGCCTACCGGGGTAGTGTAAAAACTACCAACAGAACTCGTTTCTGGCACCTTCCCCGGTGGAGTTGTGCATGGGGTGTTTTTGGAACATTTTGTCACCAGCCGAGTCCAAAATTCAGCGATTCCCCATCTCAGCCCAGAAAGCAGGTAGAACAAGTTTTGTGGTGCCTTTCTCTTGCCTACCGGGGTAGTGTAAAAACTACCAACAGAACTCGTTTCTGGCACCCTTCCCCGGTGGAGTTGTGCATGGGGTGTGTTTGGAACATTTTGTCAGCAGCCGAGTCCAAAACTCAGCGATTCCCCATCTCAGCCCAGAAAGCAGGTAGAAAAAACTTTTGTGGTGCCTTTCAGCTGCCTACCGGGGTACTGTAAAAACTACCAACAGAACTCGTTTCTGGCACCTTCCCCGGTGGAGTTGTGCATGGGGTGTGTTTGGAACATTTGTCACCAGCCGAGTCCAAAATTCAGCCGTTCCCCATCTCAGCCCAGAAAGCAGGTAGAACAACTTTTGTGGTGCCTTTCAGCTGCCTACCGGGGTAGTGTAAAAACTACCAACAGAACTCGTTTCTGGCACCTTCCCCCGGTGGAGGTGTGCATGGGGTGTGTTTGGAACATTTTTTCACCAGCCGAGTCCAAAATTCAGCCGTTCCCCATCTCAGCCCAGAAAGCAGGTAGAAAAACTTTTGTGGTGCCTTTCAGCTGCCTACCGGGGTAGTGTAAAAACTACCAACAGAACTCGTTTCTGGCACCTTCCCCGGTGGAGTTGTGCATGGGGTGTGTTTGGAACATTTTGTCACCAGCCGAGTCCAAAATTCAGCGATTCCCCATCTCAGCCCAGAAAGCAGGTAGAACAAGTTTTGTGGTGCCTTTCAGCTGCCTACCGGGGTAGTGTAAAAACTACCAACAGAACTCGTTTCTGGCACCTTCCCCGGTGGAGTTGTGCATGGGGTGTGTTTGGAACATTTTGTCACCAGCCGAGTCCAAAATTCAGCGATTCCCCATCTCAGCCCAGAAAGCAGGTAGAACAAGTTTTGTGGTGCCTTTCTCTTGCCTACCGGGGTACTGTAAAAACTACCAACAGAACTCGTTTCTGGCACCTTCCCCGGTGGAGTTGTGCATGGGGTGTGTTTGGAACATTTTGTCACCAGCCGAGTCCAAAATTCAGCCGTTCCCCATCTCAGCCCAGAAAGCAGGTAGAACAAGTTTTGTGGTGCCTTTCAGCTGCCTACCGGGGTAGTGTAAAAACTACCAACAGAACTCGTTTCTGGCACCTTCCCCGGTGGAGTTGTTCATGGGGTGTGTTTGGAACATTTTGTCACCAGCCGAGTCCAAAATTCAGCGATTCCCCATCTCAGCCCAGAAAGCAGGTAGAACAAGTTTTGTGGTGCCTTTCTCTTGCCTACCGGGGTAGTGTAAAAACTACCAAACAGAACTCGTTTCTGGCACCTTCCCCGGTGGAGTTGTGCATGGGGTGTGTTTGGAACATTTTGTCACCAGCCGAGTCCAAAACTCAGCGATTCCCCCATCTCAGCCCAGAAAGCAGGTAGAAAAACTTTGCGGTGCCTTTCAGCTGCCTACCGGGGTAGTGTAAAAACTACCAACAGAACTCGATTCTGGCACCTTCCCCGGTGGAGTTGTGCATGGGGTGTGTTTGGAACATTTTGTCACCAGCCGAGTCCAAAATTCAGCCGTTCCCCATCTCAGCCCAGAAAGCAGGTAGAACAAGTTTTGTGGTGCCTTTCAGCTGCCTACCGGGGTAGTGTAAAAACTACCAACGGAACTCGTTTCTGGCACCTTCCCCGGTGGAGGTGTGCATGGGGTGTGTTTGGAACATTTTTTCACCAGCCGAGTCCAAAATTCAGCTATTCCCCATCTCAGCCCAGAAAGCAGGTAGAACAAGTTTTGTGGTGCCTTTCAGCTGCCTACCGGGGTAGTGTAAAAACTACCAACAGAACTCGTTTCTGGCACCTTCCCCGGTGGAGTTGTGCATGGGGTGTGTTTGGAACATTTTTTCACCAGCCGAGTCCAAAATTCAGCCGTTCCCCATCTCAGCCCAGAAAGCAGGTAGAACAAGTTTTCTGGTGCCTTTCAGCTGCCTACCGGGGTAGTGTAAAAACTACCAACAGAACTCGTTTCTGGCACCTTCCCCGGTGGAGTTGTGCATGGGGTGTGTTTGGAACATTTTGTCACCAGCCGAGTCCAAAATTCAGCGATTCCCCATCTCAGCCCAGAAAGCAGGTAGAACAAGTTTTGTGCTTTCAGCTGCCTACCGGGGTAGTGTAAAAACTACCAACAGAACTCGTTTCTGGCACCTTCCCCGGTGGAGTTGTGCATGGGGTGTGTTTGGAACATTTTGTCACCAGCCGAGTCCAAAATTCAGCGATTCCCCCATCTCAGCCCAGAAAGCAGGTAGAACAAGTTTTGTGGTGCCTTTCTCTTGCCTACCGGGGTAGTGTAAAAACTACCAACAGAACTCGTTTCTGGCACCTTCCCCGGTGGAGTTGTGCATGGGGTGTGTTTGGAACATTTTTGTCACCAGCCGAGTCCAAAATTCAGCCGTTCCCCATCTCAGCCCAGAAAGCAGGTAGAACAACTTTTGTGGTGCCTTTCAGCTGCCTACCGGGGGTAGTGTAAAAACTACCAACAGAACTCGTTTCTGGCACCTTCCCCGGTGGAGTTGTTCATGGGGTGTGTTTGGAACATTTTGTCACCAGCCGAGTCCAAAATTCAGCGATTCCCCATCTCAGCCCAGAAAGCAGGTAGAACAACTTTTGTGGTGCCTTTCTCTTGCCTACCGGGGTAGTGTAAAAACTACCAACGGAACTCCTTTCTGGCACCTTCCCCGGTGGAGGTGTGCATGGGGTGTGTTTGGAACATTTTTTCACCAGCCGAGTCCAAAATTCAGCCGTTCCCCATCTCAGCCCAGAAAGCAGGTAGAACAAGTTTTGTGGTGCCTTTCAGCTGCCTACCGGGGTAGTGTAAAAACTACCAACAGAACTCGTTTCTGGCACCTTCCCCGGTGGAGTTGTGCATGGGGTGTGTTTGGAACATTTTGTCACCAGCCGAGTCCAAAATTCAGCGATTCCCCCATCTCAGCCCAGAAAGCAGGTAGAACAAGTTTTGTGGTGCCTTTCTCTTGCCTACCGGGGTAGTGTAAAAACTACCAACAGAACTCGTTTCTGGCACCTTCCCCGGTGGAGTTGTGCATGGGGTGTGTTTGGAAACATTTTGTCAGCAGCCGAGTCCAAAACTCAGCGATTCCCCATCTCAGCCCAGAAAGCAGGTAGAAAAACTTTTGTGGTGCCTTTCAGCTGCCTACCGGGGTACTGTAAAAACTACCAACAGAACTCGTTTCTGGCACCTTCCCCGGTGGAGTTGTGCATGGGGTGTGTTTGGAACATTTTGTCACCAGCCGAGTCCAAAATTCAGCCGTTCCCCATCTCAGCCCAGAAAGCAGGTAGAACAACTTTTGTGGTGCCTTTCAGCTGCCTACCGGGGTAGTGTAAAAACTACCAACAGAACTCGTTTCTGGCACCTTCCCCGGTGGAGGTGTGCATGGGGTGTGTTTGGAACATTTTTTCACCAGCCGAGTCCAAAATTCAGCCGTTCCCCATCTCAGCCCAGAAAGCAGGTAGAAAAACTTTTGTGGTGCCTTTCAGCTGCCTACCGGGGTAGTGTAAAAACTACCAACAGAACTCGTTTCTGGCACCTTCCCCGGTGGAGTTGTGCATGGGGTGTGTTTGGAACATTTTGTCACCAGCCGAGTCCAAAATTCAGCGATTCCCCATCTCAGCCCAGAAAGCAGGTAGAACAAGTTTTGTGGTGCCTTTCAGCTGCCTACCGGGGTAGTGTAAAAACTACCAACAGAACTCGTTTCTGGCACCTTCCCCGGTGGAGTTGTGCATGGGGTGTGTTTGGAACATTTTGTCACCAGCCGAGTCCAAAATTCAGCGATTCCCCATCTCAGCCCAGAAAGCAGGTAGAACAAGTTTTGTGGTGCCTTTCTCTTGCCTACCGGGGTACTGTAAAAACTACCAACAGAACTCGTTTCTGGCACCTTCCCCGGTGGAGTTGTGCATGGGGTGTGTTTGGAACATTTTGTCACCAGCCGAGTCCAAAATTCAGCCGTTCCCCATCTCAGCCCAGAAAGCAGGTAGAACAAGTTTTGTGGTGCCTTTCAGCTGCCTACCGGGGTAGTGTAAAAACTACCAACAGAACTCGTTTCTGGCACCTTCCCCGGTGGAGTTGTTCATGGGGTGTGTTTGGAACATTTTGTCACCAGCCGAGTCCAAAATTCAGCGATTCCCCATCTCAGCCCAGAAAGCAGGTAGAACAAGTTTTGTGGTGCCTTTCTCTTGCCTACCGGGGTAGTGTAAAAACTACCAACAGAACTCGTTTCTGGCACCTTCCCCGGTGGAGTTGTGCATGGGGTGTGTTTGGAACATTTTGTCACCAGCCGAGTCCAAAACTCAGCGATTCCCCATCTCAGCCCAGAAAGCAGGTAGAAAAACTTTTGCGGTGCCTTTCAGCTGCCTACCGGGGTAGTGTAAAAACTACCAACAGAACTCGATTCTGGCACCTTCCCCGGTGGAGTTGTGCATGGGGTGTGTTTGGAACATTTTGTCACCAGCCGAGTCCAAAATTCAGCCGTTCCCCATCTCAGCCCAGAAAGCAGGTAGAACAAGTTTTGTGGTGCCTTTCAGCTGCCTACCGGGGTAGTGTAAAAACTACCAACGGAACTCGTTTCTGGCACCTTCCCCGGTGGAGGTGTGCATGGGGTGTGTTTGGAACATTTTTTCACCAGCCGAGTCCAAAATTCAGCTATTCCCCATCTCAGCCCAGAAAGCAGGTAGAACAAGTTTTGTGGTGCCTTTCAGCTGCCTACCGGGGTAGTGTAAAAACTACCAACAGAACTCGTTTCTGGCACCTTCCCCGGTGGAGTTGTGCATGGGGTGTGTTTGGAACATTTTTTCACCAGCCGAGTCCAAAATTCAGCCGTTCCCCATCTCAGCCCAGAAAGCAGGTAGAACAAGTTTTCTGGTGCCTTTCAGCTGCCTACCGGGGTAGTGTAAAAACTACCAACAGAACTCGTTTCTGGCACCTTCCCCGGTGGAGTTGTGCATGGGGTGTGTTTGGAACATTTTGTCACCAGCCGAGTCCAAAATTCAGCGATTCCCCATCTCAGCCCAGAAAGCAGGTAGAACAAGTTTTGTGGTGCCTTTCAGCTGCCTACCGGGGTAGTGTAAAAACTACCAACAGAACTCGTTTCTGGCACCTTCCCCGGTGGAGTTGTGCATGGGGTGTGTTTGGAACATTTTGTCACCAGCCGAGTCCAAAATTCAGCGATTCCCCATCTCAGCCCAGAAAGCAGGTAGAACAAGTTTTGTGGTGCCTTTCTCTTGCCTACCGGGGTAGTGTAAAAACTACCAACAGAACTCGTTTCTGGCACCTTCCCCGGTGGAGTTGTGCATGGGGTGTGTTTGGAACATTTTGTCACCAGCCGAGTCCAAAATTCAGCCGTTCCCCATCTCAGCCCAGAAAGCAGGTAGAACAACTTTTGTGGTGCCTTTCAGCTGCCTACCGGGGTAGTGTAAAAACTACCAACAGAACTCGTTTCTGGCACCTTCCCCGGTGGAGTTGTTCATGGGGTGTGTTTGGAACATTTTGTCACCAGCCGAGTCCAAAATTCAGCGATTCCCCATCTCAGCCCAGAAAGCAGGTAGAACAACTTTTGTGGTGCCTTTCTCTTGCCTACCGGGGTAGTGTAAAAACTACCAACGGAACTCCTTTCTGGCACCTTCCCCGGTGGAGGTGTGCATGGGGTGTGTTTGGAACATTTTTTCACCAGCCGAGTCCAAAATTCAGCCGTTCCCCATCTCAGCCCAGAAAGCAGGTAGAACAAGTTTTGTGGTGCCTTTCAGCTGCCTACCGGGGTAGTGTAAAAACTACCAACAGAACTCGTTTCTGGCACCTTCCCCGGTGGAGTTGTGCATGGGGTGTGTTTGGAACATTTTGTCACCAGCCGAGTCCAAAATTCAGCGATTCCCCATCTCAGCCCAGAAAGCAGGTAGAACAAGTTTTGTGGTGCCTTTCTCTTGCCTACTGGGGTACTGTAAAAACTACGAACAGAACTCGTTTCTGGCACCTTCCCCGGTGGAGTTGTGCATGGGGTGTGTTTGGAACATTTTTTCACCAGCCGAGTCCAAAATTCAGCGATTCCCCATCTCAGCCCAGAAAGCAGGTAGAACAAGTTTTGTGGTGCCTTTCTCTTGCCTACCGGGGTAGTGTAAAAACTACCAACAGAACTCGTTTCTGGCACCTTCCCCGGTGGAGTTGTTCATGGGGTGTGTTTGGAACATTTTGTCACCAGCCGAGTCCAAAATTCAGCCGTTCCCCATCTCAGCCCAGAAAGCAGGTAGAACAAGTTTTGTGGTGCCTTTCTCTTGCCTACCGGGGTAGTGTAAAAACTACCAACAGAACTCGTTTCTGGCACCTTCCCCGGTGGAGGTGTGCATGGGGTGTGTTTGGAACATTTTTTCACCAGCCGAGTCCAAAATTCAGCCGTTCCCCATCTCAGCCCAGAAAGCAGGTAGAAAAACTTTTGTGGTGCCTTTCAGCTGCCTACCGGGGTAGTGTAAAAACTACCAACAGAACTCGTTTCTGGCACCTTCCCCGGTGGAGGTGTGCATGGGGTGTGTTTGGAACATTTTGTCACCAGCCGAGTCCAAAATTCAGCCGTTCCCCATCTCAGCCCAGAAAGCAGGTAGAAAAACTTTTGTGGTGCCTTTCAGCTGCCTACCGGGGTAGTGTAAAAACTACCAAGAGAACTCGTTTCTGGCACCTTCCCCGGTGGAGTTGTGCATGGGGTGTGTTTGGAACATTTTGTCAGGAGCCGAGTCCAAAATTCAGCGATTCCCCATCTCAGCCCAGAAAGCAGGTAGAACAAGTTTTGTGGTGCCTTTCTCTTGCCTACCGGGGTAGTGTAAAAACTACCAACAGAACTCGTTTCTGGCACCTTCCCCGGTGGAGTTGTGCATGGGGTGTGTTTGGAACATTTTGTCAGCAGCCGAGTCCAAAACTCAGCGATTCCCCATCTCAGCCCAGAAAGCAGGTATGAACAAGTTTTGTGGTGCCTTTCAGCTGCCTACCGGGGTAGTGTAAAAACTACCAACAGAACTCGATTCTGGCACCTTCCCCGGTGGAGTTGTGCATGGGGTGTGTTTGGAACATTTTGTCACCAGCCGAGTCCAAAATTCAGCGATTCCCCATCTCAGCCCAGAAAGCAGGTAGAACAAGTTTTGTGGTGCCTTTCAGCTGCCTACCGGGGTAGTGTAAAAACTACCAACAGAACTCGTTTCTGGCACCTTCCCCGGTGGAGTTGTGCATGGGGTGTGTTTGGAACATGTTTTCACCAGCCGAGTCCAAAATTCAGCCGTTCCCCATCTCAGCCCAGAAAGCAGGTAGAACAACTTTTGTGGTGCCTTTCAGCTGCCTACCGGGGTAGTGTAAAAACTACCAACAGAACTCGTTTCTGGCACCTTCCCCGGTGGAGGTGTGCATGGGGTGTGTTTGGAACATTTTGTTACCAGCCGAGTCCAAAATTCAGCCGTTCCCCATCTCAGCCCAGAAAGCAGGCAGAACAAGTTTTGTGGTGCCTTTCAGCTGCCTACCGGGGTAGTGTAAAAACTACCAAGAGAACTCGTTTCTGGCACCTTCCCCGGTGGAGTTGTGCATGGGGTGTGTTTGGAACATTTTGTCACCAGCCGAGTCCAAAATTCAGCGATTCCCCATCTCAGCCCAGAAAGCAGGTACAACCAGTTTTGTGGTGCCTTTCTCTTGCCTACCGGGGTAGTGTAAAAACTACCAACAGAACTCGTTTCTGGCACCTTCCCCGGTGGAGTTGTGCATGGGGTGTGTTTGGAACATTTTGTCAGCAGCCGAGTCCAAAACTCAGCGATTCCCCATCTCAGCCCAGAAAGCAGGTAGAAAAAGTTTTGTGGTGCCTTTCAGCTGCCTACCGGGGTAGTGTAAAAACTACCAACAGAACTCGATTCTGGCACCTTCCCCGGTGGAGTTGTGCATGGGGTGTGTTTGGAACATTTTGTCACCAGCCGAGTCCAAAATTCAGCGATTCCCCATCTCAGCCCAGAAAGCAGGTACAACAAGTTTTGTGGTGCCTTTCAGCTGCCTACCGGGGTAGTGTAAAAACTACCAACAGAACTCGTTTCTGGCACCTTCCCCGGTGGAGGTGTGCATGGGGTGTGTTTGGAACATTTTTTCACCAGCCGAGTCCAAAATTCAGCCGTTCCCCATCTCAGCCCAGAAAGCAGGTAGAACAACTTTTGTGGTGCCTTTCAGCTGCCTACCGGGGTAGTGTAAAAACTACCAACAGAACTCGTTTCTGGCACCTTCCCCGGTGGAGGTGTGCATGGGGTGTGTTTGGAACATTTTTTCACCAGCCGAGTCCAAAATTCAGCCGTTCCCCATCTCAGCCCAGAAAGCAGGCAGAACAAGTTTTGTGGTGCCTTTCAGCTGCCTACCGGGGTAGTGTAAAAACTACCAACAGAACTCGTTTCTGGCACCTTCCCCGGTGGAGTTGTGCATGGGGTGTGTTTGGAACATTTTGTCACCAGCCGAGTCCAAAATTCAGCCGTTCCCCATCTCAGCCCAGAAAGCAGGCAGAACAAGTTTTGTGGTGCCTTTCAGCTGCCTACCGGGGTAGTGTAAAAACTACCAAAAGAACTCGTTTCTGGCACCTTCCCCGGTGGAGTTGTGCATGGGCTGTGTTTGGAACATTTTGTCACCAGCCGAGTCCAAAATTCAGCCGTTCCCCATCTCAGCCCAGAAAGCAGGTAGAACAAGTTTTGTGGTGCCTTTCAGCTGCCTACCGGGGTAGTGTAAAAACTACCAACAGAACTCGTTTCTGGCACCTTCCCCGGTGGAGTTGTGCATGGGGTGTGTTTGGAACATTTTGTCACCAGCCGAGTCCAAAATTCAGCCGTTCCCCATCTCAGCCCAGAAAGCAGGTAGAACAAGTTTTGTGGTGCCTTTCAGCTGCCTACCGGGGTAGTGTAAAAACTACCAACAGAACTCGTTTCTGGCACCTTCCCCGGTGGAGTTGTGCATGGGGTGTGTTTGGAACATTATGTCACCAGCCGAGTCCAAAATTCAGCGATTCCCCATCTCAGCCCAGAAAGCAGGTAGAACAAGTTTTGTGGTGCCTTTCAGCTGCCTACCGGGGTAGTGTAAAAACTACCAACGGAACTCGTTTCTGGCACCTTCCCCGGTGGAGTTGTGCATGGGGTGTGTTTGGAACATTTTGTCACCAGCCGAGTCCAAAATTCAGCCGTTCCCCATCTCAGCCCAGAAAGCAGGTAGAACAAGTTTTGTGGTGCCTTTCTCTTGCCTACCGGGGTAGTGTAAAAACTACCAACGGAACTCGATTCTGGCACCTTCCCCGGTGGAGTTGTGCATGGGGTGTGTTTGGAACATTTTGTCACCAGCCGAGTCCAAAATTCAGCCGTTCCCCATCTCAGCCCAGAAAGCAGGTACAACAAGTTTTGTGGTGCCTTTCAGCTGCCTACCGGGGTAGTGTAAAAACTACCAACAGAACTCGTTTCTGGCACCTTCCCCGGTGGAGTTGTGCATGGGGTGTGTTTGGAACATTTTGTCACCAGCCGAGTCCAAAATTCAGCCGTTCCCCATCTCAGCCCAGAAAGCAGGTAGAACAAGTTTTGTGGTGCCTTTCAGCTGCCTACCGGGGTAGTGTAAAATCTACCAACAGAACTCGTTTCTGGCACCTTCCCCGGTGGAGTTGTGCATGGGGTGTGTTTGGAACATTTTGTCACCAGCCGAGTCCAAAATTCAGCGATTCCCCATCTCAGCCCAGAAAGCAGGTAGAACAAGTTTTGTGGTGCCTTTCAGCTGCCTACCGGGGTAGTGTAAAAACTACCAACAGAACTCGTTTCTGGCACCTTCCCCGGTGGAGGTGTGCATGGGGTGTGTTTGGAACATTTTTTCACCAGCCGAGTCCAAAATTCAGCCGTTCCCCATCTCAGCCCAGAAAGCAGGTAGAAAAACTTTTGTGGTGCCTTTCAGCTGCCTACCGGGGTAGTGTAAAAACTACCAACAGAACTCGTTTCTGGCACCTTCCCCGGTGGAGTTGTGCATGGGGTGCGTTTGGAACATTTTGTCACCAGCCGAGTCCAAAATTCAGCGATTCCCCATCTCAGCCCAGAAAGCAGGTAGAACAAGTTTTGTGGTGCCTTTCTCTTGCCTACCGGGGTAGTGTAAAAACTACCAACGGAACTCGTTTCTGGCACCTTCCCCGGTGGAGTTGTGCATGGGGTGTGTTTGGAACATTCTGTCACCAGCCGAGTCCAAAATTCAGCGATTCCCCATCTCAGCCCAGAAAGCAGGTAGAACAAGTTTTGTGGTGCCTTTCAGCTGCCTACCGGGGTAGTGTAAAAACTACCAACAGAACTCGTTTCTGGCACCTTCCCCGGTGGAGTTGTGCATGGGGTGTGTTTGGAACATTTTGTCACCAGCCGAGTCCAAAATTCAGCCGTTCCCCATCTCAGCCCAGAAAGCAGGTAGAACAAGTTTTCTGGTGCCTTTCAGCTGCCTACCGGGGTAGTGTAAAAACTACCAACAGAACTCGTTTCTGGCACCTTCCCCGGTGGAGGTGTGCATGGGGTGTGTTTGGAACATTTTTTCACCAGCCGAGTCCAAAATTCAGCCGTTCCCCATCTCAGCCCAGAAAGCAGGTAGAAAAACTTTTGTGGTGCCTTTCAGCTGCCTACCGGGGTAGTGTAAAAACTACCAAGAGAACTCGTTTCTGGCACCTTCCCCGGTGGAGTTGTGCATGGGGTGTGTTTGGAACATTTTGTCACCAGCCGAGTCCAAAATTCAGCGATTCCCCATCTCAGCCCAGAAAGCAGGTAGAACAAGTTTTGTGGTGCCTTTCAGCTGCCTACCGGGGTAGTGTAAAAACTACCAAGAGAACTCGTTTCTGGCACCTTCCCCGGTGGAGTTGTGCATGGCGTGTGTTTGGAACATTTTGTCACCAGCCGAGTCCAAAATTCAGCGATTCCCCATCTCAGCCCAGAAAGCAGGTAGAACAAGTTTTGTGGTGCCTTTCTCTTGCCTACCGGGGTAGTGTAAAAACTACCAACAGAACTCGTTTCTGGCACCTTCCCCGGTGGAGGTGTGCATGGGGTGTGTTTGGAACATTTTTTCACCAGCCGAGTCCAAAATTCAGCCGTTCCCCATCTCAGCCCAGAAAGCAGGTAGAAAAACTTTTGTGGTGCCTTTCAGCTGCCTACCGGGGTAGTGTAAAAACTACCAAGAGAACTCGTTTCTGGCACCTTCCCCGGTGGAGTTGTGCATGGGGTGTGTTTGGAACATTTTGTCACCAGCCGAGTCCAAAATTCAGCGATTCCCCATCTCAGCCCAGAAAGCAGGTAGAACAAGTTTTGTGGTGCCTTTCAGCTGCCTACCGGGGTAGTGTAAAAACTACCAAGAGAACTCGTTTCTGGCACCTTCCCCGGTGGAGTTGTGCATGGGGTGTGTTTGGAACATTTTGTTACCAGCCAAGTCCAAAATTCAGCCGTTCCCCATCTCAGCCCAGAAAGCAGGCAGAACAAGTTTTGTGGTGCCTTTCTCTTGCCTACCAGGGTAGTGTAAAAACTACCAACAGAACTCGTTTCTGGCACCTTCCCCGGTGGAGTTGTGCATGGGGTGTGTTTGGAACATTTTGTTACCAGCCAAGTCCAAAATTCAGCCGTTCCCCATCTCAGCCCAGAAAGCAGGTAGAACAAGTTTTGTGGTGCCTTTCAGCTGCCTACCGGGGTAGTGTAAAAACTACCAACAGAACTCGTTTCTGGCACCTTCCCCGGTGGAGTTGTGCATGGGGTGTGTTTGGAACATTTTGTCACCAGCCGAGTCCAAAATTCAGCGATTCCCCATCTCAGCCCAGAAAGCAGGTAGAACAAGTTTTGTGGTGCCTTTCAGCTGCCTACCGGGGTAGTGTAAAAACTACCAACAGAACTCGTTTCTGGCACCTTCCCCGGTGGAGTTGTGCATGGGGTGTGTTTGGAACATTTTGTCACCAGCCGAGTCCAAAATTCAGCTATTCCCCATCTCAGCCCAGAAAGCAGGTACAACAAGTTTTGTGGTGCCTTTCTCTTGCCTACCGGGGTAGTGTAAAAACTACCAACAGAACTCGTTTCTGGCACCTTCCCCGGTGGAGTTGTGCATGGGGTGTGTTTGGAACATTTTGTCAGCAGCCGAGTCCAAAATTCAGCGATTCCCCATCTCAGCCCAGAAAGCAGGTAGAACAAGTTTTGTGGTGCCTTTCTCTTGCCTACCGGGGTAGTGTAAAAACTACCAACGGAACTCGTTTCTGGCACCTTCCCCGGTGGAGTTGTGCATGGGGTGTGTTTGGAACATTTTGTCACCAGCCGAGTCCAAAATTCAGCCGTTCCCCATCTCAGCCCAGAAAGCAGGTAGAACAAGTTTTGTGGTGCCTTTCTCTTGCCTACCGGGGTAGTGTAAAAACTACCAACGGAACTCGTTTCTGGCACCTTCCCCGGTGGAGTTGTGCATGGGGTGTGTTTGGAACATTTTTTCACCAGCCGAGTCCAAAATTCAGCGATTCCCCATCTCAGCCCAGAAAGCAGGTAGAACAAGTTTTGTGGTGCCTTTCTCTTGCCTACCGGGGTAGTGTAAAAACTACCAATAGAACTCGTTTCTGGCACCTTCCCCGGTGGAGTTGTGCATGGGCTGTGTTTGGAACATTTTGTCACCAGCCGAGTCCAAAATTCAGCCGTTCCCCATCTCAGCCCAGAAAGCAGGTAGAACAAGTTTTGTGGTGCCTTTCAGCTGCCTACCGGGGTAGTGTAAAAACTACCAACAGAACTCGTTTCTGGCACCTTCCCCGGTGGAGTTGTTCATGGGGTGTGTTTGGAACATTTTGTCACCAGCCGAGTCCAAAATTCAGCGATTCCCCATCTCAGCCCAGAAAGCAGGTAGAACAAGTTTTGTGGTGCCTTTCAGCTGCCTACCGGGGTAGTGTAAAAACTACCAACAGAACTCGTTTCTGGCACCTTCCCCGGTGGAGGTGTGCATGGGGTGTGTTTGGAACATTTTGTCACCAGCCGAGTCCAAAATTCAGCCGTTCCCCATCTCAGCCCAGAAAGCAGGTAGAAAAACTTTTGTGGTGCCTTTCAGCTGCCTACCGGGGTAGTGTAAAAACTACCAACAGAACTCGTTTCTGGCACCTTCCCCGGTGGAGTTGTGCATGGGGTGTGTTTGGAACATTTTGTCAGCAGCCGAGTCCAAAATTCAGCGATTCCCCATCTCAGCCCAGAAAGCAGGTAGAACAAGTTTTGTGGTGCCTTTCTCTTGCCTACCGGGGTAGTGTAAAAACTACCAACGGAACTCGTTTCTGGCACCTTCCCCGGTGGAGTTGTGCATGGGGGGTGTTTGGAACATTTTGTCACCAGCCGAGTCCAAAATTCAGCCGTTCCCCATCTCAGCCCAGAAAGCAGGTAGAACAAGTTTTGTGGTGCCTTTCTCTTGCCTACCGGGGTAGTGTAAAAACTACCAACGGAACTCGATTCTGGCACCTTCCCCGGTGGAGTTGTGCATGGGGTGTGTTTGGAACATTTTGTCACCAGCCGAGTCCAAAATTCAGCGATTCCCCATCTCAGCCCAGAAAGCAGGTAGAACAAGTTTTGTGGTGCCTTTCAGCTGCCTACCGGGGTAGTGTAAAAACTACCAATAGAACTCGTTTCTGGCACCTTCCCCGGTGGAGTTGTGCATGGGGTGTGTTTGGAACATTTTGTCACCAGCCGAGTCCAAAATTCAGCGATTCCTGATCTCAGCCCAGAAAGCAGGTAGAACAAGTTTTGTGGTGCCTTTCAGCTGCCTACCGGGGTAGTGTAAAAACTACCAACAGAACTCGTTTCTGGCACCTTCCGCGGTGGAGTTGTTCATGGGGTGTGTTTGGAACATTTTGTCACCAGCCGAGTCCAAAATTCAGCGATTCCCCATCTCAGCCCAGAAAGCAGGTAGAACAAGTTTTGTGGTGCCTTTCTCTTGCCTACCGGGGTAGTGTAAAAACTACCAACAGAACTCGTTTCTGGCACCTTCCCCGGTGGAGGTGTGCATGGGGTGTGTTTGGAACATTTTGTCACCAGCCGAGTCCAAAATTCAGCCGTTCCCCATCTCAGCCCAGAAAGCAGGTAGAACAAGTTTTGTGGTGCCTTTCAGCTGCCTACCGGGGTAGTGTAAAAACTACCAACAGAACTCGTTTCTGGCACCTTCCCCGGTGGAGTTGTGCATGGGGTGTGTTTGGAACATTTTGTCAGCAGCCGAGTCCAAAATTCAGCGATTCCCCATCTCAGCCCAGAAAGCAGGTAGAACAAGTTTTGTGGTGCCTTTCTCTTGCCTACCGGGGTAGTGTAAAAACTACCAACGGAACTCGTTTCTGGCACCTTCCCTGGTGGAGTTGTGCATGGGGTGTGTTTGGAACATTATGTCACCAGCCGAGTCCAAAATTCAGCGATTCCCCATCTCAGCCCAGAAAGCAGGTAGAACAAGTTTTGTGGTGCCTTTCAGCTGCCTACCGGGGTAGTGTAAAAACTACCAACAGAACTCGTTTCTGGCACCTTCCCCGGTGGAGTTGTGCATGGGGTGTGTTTGGAACATTTTGTCACCAGCCGAGTCCAAAATTCAGCCGTTCCCCATCTCAGCCCAGAAAGCAGGTAGAACAAGTTTTGTGGTGCCTTTCTCTTGCCTACCGGGGTAGTGTAAAAACTACCAACGGAACTCGATTCTGGCACCTTCCCCGGTGGAGTTGTGCATGGGGTGTGTTTGGAACATTTTGTCACCAGCCGAGTCCAAAATTCAGCCGTTCCCCATCTCAGCCCAGAAAGCAGGTAGAACAAGTTTTGTGGTGCCTTTCTCTTGCCTACCGGGGTAGTGTAAAAACTACCAACAGAACTCGTTTCTGGCACCTTCCCCGGTGGAGGTGTGCATGGGGTGTGTTTGGAACATTTTGTCACCAGCCGAGTCCAAAATTCAGCCGTTCCCCATCTCAGCCCAGAAAGCAGGTAGAAAAACTTTTGTGGTGCCTTTCAGCTGCCTACCGGGGTAGTGTAAAAACTACCAACAGAACTCGTTTCTGGCACCTTCCCCGGTGGAGTTGTGCATGGGGTGTGTTTGGAACATTTTGTCAGCAGCCGAGTCCAAAATTCAGCGATTCCCCATCTCAGCCCAGAAAGCAGGTAGAACAAGTTTTGTGGTGCCTTTCTCTTGCCTACCGGGGTAGTGTAAAAACTACCAACGGAACTCGTTTCTGGCACCTTCCCTGGTGGAGTTGTGCATGGGGTGTGTTTGGAACATTTTGTCACCAGCCGAGTCCAAAATTCAGCGATTCCCCATCTCAGCCCAGAAAGCAGGTAGAACAAGTTTTGTGGTGCCTTTCAGCTGCCTACCGGGGTAGTGTAAAAACTACCAACAGAACTCGTTTCTGGCACCTTCCGCGGTGGAGTTGTTCATGGGGTGTGTTTGGAACATTTTGTCACCAGCCGAGTCCAAAAGTCAGCGATTCCCCATCTCAGCCCAGAAAGCAGGTAGAACAAGTTTTGTGGTGCCTTTCAGCTGCCTACCGGGGTAGTGTAAAAACTACCAAGAGAACTCGTTTCTGGCACCTTCCCCGGTGGAGGTGTGCATGGGGTGTGTTTGGAACATTTTGTCACCAGCCGAGTCCAAAATTCAGCCGTTCCCCATCTCAGCCCAGAAAGCAGGTAGAACAAGTTTTGTGGTGCCTTTCAGCTGCCTACCGGGGTAGTGTAAAAACTACCAACAGAACTCGTTTCTGGCACCTTCCCCGGTGGAGGTGTGCATGGGGTGTGTTTGGAACATTTTGTCACCAGCCGAGTCCAAAATTCAGCCGTTCCCCATCTCAGCCCAGAAAGCAGGTAGAAAAACTTTTGTGGTGCCTTTCAGCTGCCTACCGGGGTAGTGTAAAAACTACCAACAGAACTCGTTTCTGGCACCTTCCCCGGTGGAGTTGTGCATGGGGTGTGTTTGGAACATTTTGTCAGCAGCCGAGTCCAAAATTCAGCGATTCCCCATCTCAGCCCAGAAAGCAGGTAGAACAAGTTTTGTGGTGCCTTTCTCTTGCCTACCGGGGTAGTGTAAAAACTACCAACGGAACTCGTTTCTGGCACCTTCCCCGGTGGAGTTGTGCATGGGGGGTGTTTGGAACATTTTGTCACCAGCCGAGTCCAAAATTCAGCCGTTCCCCATCTCAGCCCAGAAAGCAGGTAGAACAAGTTTTGTGGTGCCTTTCTCTTGCCTACCGGGGTAGTGTAAAAACTACCAACGGAACTCGATTCTGGCACCTTCCCCGGTGGAGTTGTGCATGGGGTGTGTTTGGAACATTTTGTCACCAGCCGAGTCCAAAATTCAGCGATTCCCCATCTCAGCCCAGAAAGCAGGTAGAACAAGTTTTGTGGTGCCTTTCAGCTGCCTACCGGGGTAGTGTAAAAACTACCAACAGAACTCGTTTCTGGCACCTTCCTCGGTGGAGGTGTGCATGGGGTGTGTTTGGAACATTTTGTCACCAGCCGAGTCCAAAATTCAGCTGTTCCCCATCTCAGCCCAGAAAGCAGGTAGAAAAACTTTTGTGGTGCCTTTCAGCTGCCTACCGGGGTAGTGTAAAAACTACCAACAGAACTCGTTTCTGGCACCTTCCCCGGTGGAGTTGTGCATGGGGTGTGTTTGGAACATTTTGTCAGCAGCCGAGTCCAAAATTCAGCGATTCCCCATCTCAGCCCAGAAAGCAGGTAGAACAAGTTTTGTGGTGCCTTTCTCTTGCCTACCGGGGTAGTGTAAAAACTACCAACGGAACTCGTTTCTGGCACCTTCCCTGGTGGAGTTGTGCATGGGGTGTGTTTGGAACATTATGTCACCAGCCGAGTCCAAAATTCAGCGATTCCCCATCTCAGCCCAGAAAGCAGGTAGAACAAGTTTTGTGGTGCCTTTCAGCTGCCTACCGGGGTAGTGTAAAAACTACCAACGGAACTCGTTTCTGGCACCTTCCCCGGTGGAGTTGTGCATGGGGTGTGTTTGGAACATTTTGTCACCAGCCGAGTCCAAAATTCAGCCGTTCCCCATCTCAGCCCAGAAAGCAGGTAGAACAAGTTTTGTGGTGCCTTTCTCTTGCCTACCGGGGTAGTGTAAAAACTACCAACGGAACTCGATTCTGGCACCTTCCCCGGTGGAGTTGTGCATGGGGTGTGTTTGGAACATTTTGTCACCAGCCGAGTCCAAAATTCAGCCGTTCCCCATCTCAGCCCAGAAAGCAGGTAGAACAAGTTTTGTGGTGCCTTTCTCTTGCCTACCGGGGTAGTGTAAAAACTACCAACAGAACTCGTTTCTGGCACCTTCCCCGGTGGAGGTGTGCATGGGGTGTGTTTGGAACATTTTGTCACCAGCCGAGTCCAAAATTCAGCCGTTCCCCATCTCAGCCCAGAAAGCAGGTAGAAAAACTTTTGTGGTGCCTTTCAGCTGCCTACCGGGGTAGTGTAAAAACTACCAACAGAACTCGTTTCTGGCACCTTCCCCGGTGGAGTTGTGCATGGGGTGTGTTTGGAACATTTTGTCACCAGCCGAGTCCAAAAGTCAGCGATTCCCCATCTCAGCCCAGAAAGCAGGTAGAACAAGTTTTGTGGTGCCTTTCTCTTGCCTACCGGGGTAGTGTAAAAACTACCAACGGAACTCGTTTCTGGCACCTTCCCTGGTGGAGTTGTGCATGGGGTGTGTTTGGAACATTATGTCACCAGCCGAGTCCAAAATTCAGCGATTCCCCATCTCAGCCCAGAAAGCAGGTAGAACAAGTTTTGTGGTGCCTTTCAGCTGCCTACCGGGGTAGTGTAAAAACTACCAACAGAACTCGTTTCTGGCACCTTCCCCGGTGGAGTTGTGCATGGGGTGTGTTTGGAACATTTTGTCACCAGCCGAGTCCAAAATTCAGCCGTTCCCCATCTCAGCCCAGAAAGCAGGTAGAACAAGTTTTGTGGTGCCTTTCTCTTGCCTACCGGGGTAGTGTAAAAACTACCAACGGAACTCGATTCTGGCACCTTCCCCGGTGGAGTTGTGCATGGGGTGTGTTTGGAACATTTTGTCACCAGCCGAGTCCAAAATTCAGCCGTTCCCCATCTCAGCCCAGAAAGCAGGTAGAACAAGTTTTGTGGTGCCTTTCTCTTGCCTACCGGGGTAGTGTAAAAACTACCAACGGAACTCGATTCTGGCACCTTCCCCGGTGGAGTTGTGCATGGGGTGTGTTTGGAACATTTTGTCACCAGCCGAGTCCAAAATTCAGCGATTCCCCATCTCAGCCCAGAAAGCAGGTACAACAAGTTTTGTGGTGCCTTTCTCTTGCCTACCGGGGTAGTGTAAAAACTACCAACAGAACTCGTTTCTGGCACCTTCCCCGGTGGAGTTGTGCATGGGGTGTGTTTGGAACATTTTGTCACCAGCCGAGTCCAAAATTCAGCGATTCCCCATCTCAGCCCAGAAAGCAGGTAGAACAAGTTTTGTGGTGCCTTTCTCTTGCCTACCGGGGTAGTGTAAAAACTACCAACGGAACTCGTTTCTGGCACCTTCCCCGGTGGAGTTGTGCATGGGGTGTGTTTGGAACATTTTGTCACCAGCCGAGTCCAAAATTCAGCCGTTCCCCATCTCAGCCCAGAAAGCAGGTAGAACAAGTTTTGTGGTGCCTTTCTCTTGCCTACCGGGGTAGTGTAAAAACTACCAATGGAACTCGATTCTGGCACCTTCCCCGGTGGAGTTGTGCATGGGGTGTGTTTGGAACATTTTGTCACCAGCCGAGTCCAAAATTCAGCGATTCCCCATCTCAGCCCAGAAAGCAGGTAGAACAAGTTTTGTGGTGCCTTTCAGCTGCCTACCGGGGTAGTGTAAAAACTACCAATAGAACTCGTTTCTGGCACCTTCCCCGGTGGAGTTGTGCATGGGCTGTGTTTGGAACATTTTGTCACCAGCCGAGTCCAAAATTCAGCCGTTCCCCATCTCAGCCCAGAAAGCAGGTAGAACAAGTTTTGTGGTGCCTTTCAGCTGCCTACCGGGGTAGTGTAAAAACTACCAACAGAACTCGTTTCTGGCACCTTCCCCGGTGGAGTTGTTCATGGGGTGTGTTTGGAACATTTTGTCACCAGCCGAGTCCAAAATTCAGCGATTCCCCATCTCAGCCCAGAAAGCAGGTAGAACAAGTTTTGTGGTGCCTTTCAGCTGCCTACCGGGGTAGTGTAAAAACTACCAACAGAACTCGTTTCTGGCACCTTCCCCGGTGGAGGTGTGCATGGGGTGTGTTTGGAACATTTTGTCACCAGCCGAGTCCAAAATTCAGCCGTTCCCCATCTCAGCCCAGAAAGCAGGTAGAAAAACTTTTGTGGTGCCTTTCAGCTGCCTACCGGGGTAGTGTAAAAACTACCAACAGAACTCGTTTCTGGCACCTTCCCCGGTGGAGTTGTGCATGGGGTGTGTTTGGAACATTTTGTCAGCAGCCGAGTCCAAAATTCAGCCGTTCCCCATCTCAGCCCAGAAAGCAGGTAGAACAAGTTTTGTGGTGCCTTTCTCTTGCCTACCGGGGTAGTGTAAAAACTACCAACGGAACTCGATTCTGGCACCTTCCCCGGTGGAGTTGTGCATGGGGTGTGTTTGGAACATTATGTCACCAGCCGAGTCCAAAATTCAGCGATTCCCCATCTCAGCCCAGAAAGCAGGTAGAACAAGTTTTGTGGTGCCTTTCAGCTGCCTACCGGGGTAGTGTAAAAACTACCAACGGAACTCGTTTCTGGCACCTTCCCCGGTGGAGTTGTGCATGGGGTGTGTTTGGAACATTTTGTCACCAGCCGAGTCCAAAATTCAGCCGTTCCCCATCTCAGCCCAGAAAGCAGGTAGAACAAGTTTTTTGTGGTGCCTTTCTCTTGCCTACCGGGGTAGTGTAAAAACTACCAACGGAACTCGTTTCTGGCACCTTCCCCGGTGGAGTTGTGCATGGGGTGTGTTTGGAACATTTTGTCACCAGCCGAGTCCAAAATTCAGCCGTTCCCCATCTCAGCCCAGAAAGCAGGTAGAACAAGTTTTGTGGTGCCTTTCTCTTGCCTACCGGGGTAGTGTAAAAACTACCAACGGAACTCGATTCTGGCACCTTCCCCGGTGGAGTTGTGCATGGGGTGTGTTTGGAACATTTTGTCACCAGCCGAGTCCAAAATTCAGCGATTCCCCATCTCAGCCCAGAAAGCAGGTAGAACAAGTTTTGTGGTGCCTTTCAGCTGCCTACCGGGGTAGTGTAAAAACTACCAATAGAACTCGTTTCTGGCACCTTCCCCGGTGGAGTTGTGCATGGGCTGTGTTTGGAACATTTTGTCACCAGCCGAGTCCAAAATTCAGCCGTTCCCCATCTCAGCCCAGAAAGCAGGTAGAACAAGTTTTGTGGTGCCTTTCTCTTGCCTACCGGGGTAGTGTAAAAACTACCAACGGAACTCGATTCTGGCACCTTCCCCGGTGGAGTTGTGCATGGGGTGTGTTTGGAACATTTTGTCACCAGCCGAGTCCAAAATTCAGCCGTTCCCCATCTCAGCCCAGAAAGCAGGTAGAACAAGTTTTGTGGTGCCTTTCTCTTGCCTACCGGGGTAGTGTAAAAACTACCAACAGAACTCGTTTCTGGCACCTTCCCCGGTGGAGGTGTTCATGGGGTGTGTTTGGAACATTTTGTCACCAGCCGAGTCCAAAATTCAGCCGTTCCCCATCTCAGCCCAGAAAGCAGGTAGAAAAACTTTTGTGGTGCCTTTCAGCTGCCTACCGGGGTAGTGTAAAAACTACCAACAGAACTCGTTTCTGGCACCTTCCCCGGTGGAGTTGTGCATGGGGTGTGTTTGGAACATTTTGTCAGCAGCCGAGTCCAAAATTCAGCGATTCCCCATCTCAGCCCAGAAAGCAGGTAGAACAAGTTTTGTGGTGCCTTTCTCTTGCCTACCGGGGTAGTGTAAAAACTACCAACGGAACTCGTTTCTGGCACCTTCCCTGGTGGAGTTGTGCATGGGGTGTGTTTGGAACATTATGTCACCAGCCGAGTCCAAAATTCAGCGATTCCCCATCTCAGCCCAGAAAGCAGGTAGAACAAGTTTTGTGGTGCCTTTCAGCTGCCTACCGGGGTAGTGTAAAAACTACCAACAGAACTCGTTTCTGGCACCTTCCCCGGTGGAGTTGTGCATGGGGTGTGTTTGGAACATTTTGTCACCAGCCGAGTCCAAAATTCAGCCGTTCCCCATCTCAGCCCAGAAAGCAGGTAGAACAAGTTTTGTGGTGCCTTTCAGCTGCCTACCGGGGTAGTGTAAAAACTACCAACAGAACTCGTTTCTGGCACCTTCCGCGGTGGAGTTGTTCATGGGGTGTGTTTGGAACATTTTGTCACCAGCCGAGTCCAAAAGTCAGCGATTCCCCATCTCAGCCCAGAAAGCAGGTAGAACAAGTTTTGTGGTGCCTTTCAGCTGCCTACCGGGGTAGTGTAAAAACTACCAACAGAACTCGTTTCTGGCACCTTCCCCGGTGGAGGTGTGCATGGGGTGTGTTTGGAACATTTTGTCACCAGCCGAGTCCAAAATTCAGCCGTTCCCCATCTCAGCCCAGAAAGCAGGTAGAAAAACTTTTGTGGTGCCTTTCAGCTGCCTACCGGGGTAGTGTAAAAACTACCAACAGAACTCGTTTCTGGCACCTTCCCCGGTGGAGTTGTGCATGGGGTGTGTTTGGAACATTTTGTCAGCAGCCGAGTCCAAAATTCAGCGATTCCCCATCTCAGCCCAGAAAGCAGGTAGAACAAGTTTTGTGGTGCCTTTCTCTTGCCTACCGGGGTAGTGTAAAAACTACCAACGGAACTCGTTTCTGGCACCTTCCCCGGTGGAGTTGTGCATGGGGGGTGTTTGGAACATTTTGTCACCAGCCGAGTCCAAAATTCAGCCGTTCCCCATCTCAGCCCAGAAAGCAGGTAGAACAAGTTTTGTGGTGCCTTTCTCTTGCCTACCGGGGTAGTGTAAAAACTACCAACGGAACTCGATTCTGGCACCTTCCCCGGTGGAGTTGTGCATGGGGTGTGTTTGGAACATTTTGTCACCAGCCGAGTCCAAAATTCAGCGATTCCCCATCTCAGCCCAGAAAGCAGGTAGAACAAGTTTTGTGGTGCCTTTCAGCTGCCTACCGGGGTAGTGTAAAAACTACCAATAGAACTCGTTTCTGGCACCTTCCCCGGTGGAGTTGTGCATGGGCTGTGTTTGGAACATTTTGTCACCAGCCGAGTCCAAAATTCAGCCGTTCCCCATCTCAGCCCAGAAAGCAGGTAGAACAAGTTTTGTGGTGCCTTTCAGCTGCCTACCGGGGTAGTGTAAAAACTACCAACAGAACTCGTTTCTGGCACCTTCCGCGGTGGAGTTGTTCATGGGGTGTGTTTGGAACATTTTGTCACCAGCCGAGTCCAAAATTCAGCGATTCCCCATCTCAGCCCAGAAAGCAGGTAGAACAAGTTTTGTGGTGCCTTTCAGCTGCCTACCGGGGTAGTGTAAAAACTACCAACAGAACTCGTTTCTGGCACCTTCCTCGGTGGAGTTGTGCATGGGGTGTGTTTGGAACATTTTGTCACCAGCCGAGTCCAAAATTCAGCTGTTCCCCATCTCAGCCCAGAAAGCAGGTAGAAAAACTTTTGTGGTGCCTTTCAGCTGCCTACCGGGGTAGTGTAAAAACTACCAACAGAACTCGTTTCTGGCACCTTCCCCGGTGGAGTTGTGCATGGGGTGTGTTTGGAACATTTTGTCACCAGCCGAGTCCAAAATTCAGCGATTCCCCATCTCAGCCCAGAAAGCAGGTAGAACAAGTTTTGTGGTGCCTTTCTCTTGCCTACCGGGGTAGTGTAAAAACTACCAACGGAACTCGTTTCTGGCACCTTCCCTGGTGGAGTTGTGCATGGGGTGTGTTTGGAACATTATGTCACCAGCCGAGTCCAAAATTCAGCGATTCCCCATCTCAGCCCAGAAAGCAGGTAGAACAAGTTTTGTGGTGCCTTTCAGCTGCCTACCGGGGTAGTGTAAAAACTACCAACAGAACTCGTTTCTGGCACCTTCCCCGGTGGAGTTGTGCATGGGGTGTGTTTGGAACATTTTGTCACCAGCCGAGTCCAAAATTCAGCCGTTCCCCATCTCAGCCCAGAAAGCAGGTAGAACAAGTTTTGTGGTGCCTTTCTCTTGCCTACCGGGGTAGTGTAAAAACTACCAACGGAACTCGATTCTGGCACCTTCCCCGGTGGAGTTGTGCATGGGGTGTGTTTGGAACATTTTGTCACCAGCCGAGTCCAAAATTCAGCCGTTCCCCATCTCAGCCCAGAAAGCAGGTAGAACAAGTTTTGTGGTGCCTTTCTCTTGCCTACCGGGGTAGTGTAAAAACTACCAACAGAACTCGTTTCTGGCACCTTCCCCGGTGGAGGTGTGCATGGGGTGAGTTTGGAACATTTTGTCACCAGCCGAGTCCAAAATTCAGCCGTTCCCCATCTCAGCCCAGAAAGCAGGTAGAAAAACTTTTGTGGTGCCTTTCAGCTGCCTACCGGGGTAGTGTAAAAACTACCAACAGAACTCGTTTCTGGCACCTTCCCCGGTGGAGTTGTGCATGGGGTGTGTTTGGAACATTTTGTCAGCAGCCGAGTCCAAAATTCAGCGATTCCCCATCTCAGCCCAGAAAGCAGGTAGAACAAGTTTTGTGGTGCCTTTCTCTTGCCTACCGGGGTAGTGTAAAAACTACCAACGGAACTCGTTTCTGGCACCTTCCCTGGTGGAGTTGTGCATGGGGTGTGTTTGGAACATTATGTCACCAGCCGAGTCCAAAATTCAGCGATTCCCCATCTCAGCCCAGAAAGCAGGTAGAACAAGTTTTGTGGTGCCTTTCAGCTGCCTACCGGGGTAGTGTAAAAACTACCAACAGAACTCGTTTCTGGCACCTTCCCCGGTGGAGTTGTGCATGGGGTGTGTTTGGAACATTTTGTCACCAGCCGAGTCCAAAATTCAGCCGTTCCCCATCTCAGCCCAGAAAGCAGGTAGAACAAGTTTTGTGGTGCCTTTCTCTTGCCTACCGGGGTAGTGTAAAAACTACCAACGGAACTCGATTCTGGCACCTTCCCCGGTGGAGTTGTGCATGGGGTGTGTTTGGAACATTTTGTCACCAGCCGAGTCCAAAATTCAGCCGTTCCCCATCTCAGCCCAGAAAGCAGGTAGAACAAGTTTTGTGGTGCCTTTCTCTTGCCTACCGGGGTAGTGTAAAAACTACCAACGGAACTCGATTCTGGCACCTTCCCCGGTGGAGTTGTGCATGGGGTGTGTTTGGAACATTTTGTCACCAGCCGAGTCCAAAATTCAGCGATTCCCCATCTCAGCCCAGAAAGCAGGTACAACAAGTTTTGTGGTGCCTTTCTCTTGCCTACCGGGGTAGTGTAAAAACTACCAACAGAACTCGTTTCTGGCACCTTCCCCGGTGGAGTTGTGCATGGGGTGTGTTTGGAACATTTTGTCACCAGCCGAGTCCAAAATTCAGCGATTCCCCATCTCAGCCCAGAAAGCAGGTAGAACAAGTTTTGTGGTGCCTTTCTCTTGCCTACCGGGGTAGTGTAAAAACTACCAACGGAACTCGTTTCTGGCACCTTCCCCGGTGGAGTTGTGCATGGGGTGTGTTTGGAACATTTTGTCACCAGCCGAGTCCAAAATTCAGCCGTTCCCCATCTCAGCCCAGAAAGCAGGTAGAACAAGTTTTGTGGTGCCTTTCTCTTGCCTACCGGGGTAGTGTAAAAACTACCAATGGAACTCGATTCTGGCACCTTCCCCGGTGGAGTTGTGCATGGGGTGTGTTTGGAACATTTTGTCACCAGCCGAGTCCAAAATTCAGCGATTCCCCATCTCAGCCCAGAAAGCAGGTAGAACAAGTTTTGTGGTGCCTTTCAGCTGCCTACCGGGGTAGTGTAAAAACTACCAATAGAACTCGTTTCTGGCACCTTCCCCGGTGGAGTTGTGCATGGGCTGTGTTTGGAACATTTTGTCACCAGCCGAGTCCAAAATTCAGCCGTTCCCCATCTCAGCCCAGAAAGCAGGTAGAACAAGTTTTGTGGTGCCTTTCAGCTGCCTACCGGGGTAGTGTAAAAACTACCAACAGAACTCGTTTCTGGCACCTTCCCCGGTGGAGTTGTTCATGGGGTGTGTTTGGAACATTTTGTCACCAGCCGAGTCCAAAATTCAGCGATTCCCCATCTCAGCCCAGAAAGCAGGTAGAACAAGTTTTGTGGTGCCTTTCTCTTGCCTACCGGGGTAGTGTAAAAACTACCAACAGAACTCGTTTCTGGCACCTTCCCCGGTGGAGGTGTGCATGGGGTGTGTTTGGAACATTTTGTCACCAGCCGAGTCCAAAATTCAGCCGTTCCCCATCTCAGCCCAGAAAGCAGGTAGAAAAACTTTTGTGGTGCCTTTCAGCTGCCTACCGGGGTAGTGTAAAAACTACCAACAGAACTCGTTTCTGGCACCTTCCCCGGTGGAGTTGTGCATGGGGTGTGTTTGGAACATTTTGTCAGCAGCCGAGTCCAAAATTCAGCGATTCCCCATCTCAGCCCAGAAAGCAGGTAGAACAAGTTTTGTGGTGCCTTTCTCTTGCCTACCGGGGTAGTGTAAAAACTACCAACGGAACTCGTTTCTGGCACCTTCCCCGGTGGAGTTGTGCATGGGGTGTGTTTGGAACATTTTGTCACCAGCCGAGTCCAAAATTCAGCCGTTCCCCATCTCAGCCCAGAAAGCAGGTAGAACAAGTTTTGTGGTGCCTTTCTCTTGCCTACCGGGGTAGTGTAAAAACTACCAACGGAACTCGATTCTGGCACCTTCCCCGGTGGAGTTGTGCATGGGGTGTGTTTGGAACATTTTGTCACCAGCCGAGTCCAAAATTCAGCCGTTCCCCATCTCAGCCCAGAAAGCAGGTAGAACAAGTTTTGTGGTGCCTTTCTCTTGCCTACCGGGGTAGTGTAAAAACTACCAACGGAACTCGATTCTGGCACCTTCCCCGGTGGAGTTGTGCATGGGGTGTGTTTGGAACATTTTGTCACCAGCCGAGTCCAAAATTCAGCCGTTCCCCATCTCAGCCCAGAAAGCAGGTAGAACAAGTTTTGTGGTGCCTTTCTCTTGCCTACCGGGGTAGTGTAAAAACTACCAACGGAACTCGATTCTGGCACCTTCCCCGGTGGAGTTGTGCATGGGGTGTGTTTGGAACATTTTGTCACCAGCCGAGTCCAAAATTCAGCGATTCCCCATCTCAGCCCAGAAAGCAGGTAGAACAAGTTTTGTGGTGCCTTTCAGCTGCCTACCGGGGTAGTGTAAAAACTACCAATAGAACTCGTTTCTGGCACCTTCCCCGGTGGAGTTGTGCATGGGCTGTGTTTGGAACATTTTGTCACCAGCCGAGTCCAAAATTCAGCCGTTCCCCATCTCAGCCCAGAAAGCAGGTAGAACAAGTTTTGTGGTGCCTTTCAGCTGCCTACCGGGGTAGTGTAAAAACTACCAACAGAACTCGTTTCTGGCACCTTCCCCGGTGGAGTTGTGCATGGGGTGTGTTTGGAACATTTTGTCACCAGCCGAGTCCAAAATTCAGCGATTCCCCATCTCAGCCCAGAAAGCAGGTAGAACAAGTTTTGTGGTGCCTTTCTCTTGCCTACCGGGGTAGTGTAAAAACTACCAACAGAACTCGTTTCTGGCACCTTCCCCGGTGGAGGTGTGCATGGGGTGTGTTTGGAACATTTTGTCACCAGCCGAGTCCAAAATTCAGCCGTTCCCCATCTCAGCCCAGAAAGCAGGTAGAAAAACTTTTGTGGTGCCTTTCAGCTGCCTACCGGGGTAGTGTAAAAACTACCAACAGAACTCGTTTCTGGCACCTTCCCCGGTGGAGTTGTGCATGGGGTGTGTTTGGAACATTTTGTCACCAGCCGAGTCCAAAATTCAGCGATTCCCCATCTCAGCCCAGAAAGCAGGTAGAACAAGTTTTGTGGTGCCTTTCTCTTGCCTACCGGGGTAGTGTAAAAACTACCAACAGAACTCGTTTCCGGCACCTTCCCCGGTGGAGGTGTGCATGGGGTGTGTTTGGAACATTTTGTCACCAGCCGAGTCCAAAATTCAGCCGTTCCCCATCTCAGCCCAGAAAGCAGGTAGAAAAACTTTTGTGGTGCCTTTCAGCTGCCTACCGGGGTAGTGTAAAAACTACCAACAGAACTCGTTTCTGGCACCTTCCCCGGTGGAGTTGTGCATGGGGTGTGTTTGGAACATTTTGTCAGCAGCCGAGTCCAAAATTCAGCGATTCCCCATCTCAGCCCAGAAAGCAGGTAGAACAAGTTTTGTGGTGCCTTTCTCTTGCCTACCGGGGTAGTGTAAAAACTACCAACGGAACTCGATTCTGGCACCTTCCCCGGTGGAGTTGTGCATGGGGTGTGTTTGGAACATTATGTCACCAGCCGAGTCCAAAATTCAGCGATTCCCCATCTCAGCCCAGAAAGCAGGTAGAACAAGTTTTGTGGTGCCTTTCAGCTGCCTACCGGGGTAGTGTAAAAACTACCAACGGAACTCGTTTCTGGCACCTTCCCCGGTGGAGTTGTGCATGGGGTGTGTTTGGAACATTTTGTCACCAGCCGAGTCCAAAATTCAGCCGTTCCCCATCTCAGCCCAGAAAGCAGGTAGAACAAGTTTTGTGGTGCCTTTCTCTTGCCTACCGGGGTAGTGTAAAAACTACCAACGGAACTCGATTCTGGCACCTTCCCCGGTGGAGTTGTGCATGGGGTGTGTTTGGAACATTTTGTCACCAGCCGAGTCCAAAATTCAGCCGTTCCCCATCTCAGCCCAGAAAGCAGGTAGAACAAGTTTTGTGGTGCCTTTCTCTTGCCTACCGGGGTAGTGTAAAAACTACCAACGGAACTCGATTCTGGCACCTTCCCCGGTGGAGTTGTGCATGGGGTGTGTTTGGAACATTTTGTCACCAGCCGAGTCCAAAATTCAGCGATTCCCCATCTCAGCCCAGAAAGCAGGTAGAACAAGTTTTGTGGTGCCTTTCAGCTGCCTACCGGGGTAGTGTAAAAACTACCAATAGAACTCGTTTCTGGCACCTTCCCCGGTGGAGTTGTGCATGGGCTGTGTTTGGAACATTTTGTCACCAGCCGAGTCCAAAATTCAGCCGTTCCCCATCTCAGCCCAGAAAGCAGGTAGAACAAGTTTTGTGGTGCCTTTCAGCTGCCTACCGGGGTAGTGTAAAAACTACCAACAGAACTCGTTTCTGGCACCTTCCCCGGTGGAGTTTTGCATGGGGTGTGTTTGGAACATTTTGTCACCAGCCGAGTCCAAAATTCAGCGATTCCCCATCTCAGCCCAGAAAGCAGGTAGAACAAGTTTTGTGGTGCCTTTCTCTTGCCTACCGGGGTAGTGTAAAAACTACCAACAGAACTCGTTTCTGGCACCTTCCCCGGTGGAGGTGTGCATGGGGTGTGTTTGGAACATTTTGTCACCAGCCGAGTCCAAAATTCAGCCGTTCCCCATCTCAGCCCAGAAAGCAGGTAGAAAAACTTTTGTGGTGCCTTTCAGCTGCCTACCGGGGTAGTGTAAAAACTACCAACAGAACTCGTTTCTGGCACCTTCCCCGGTGGAGTTGTGCATGGGGTGTGTTTGGAACATTTTGTCACCAGCCGAGTCCAAAATTCAGCGATTCCCCATCTCAGCCCAGAAAGCAGGTAGAACAAGTTTTGTGGTGCCTTTCTCTTGCCTACCGGGGTAGTGTAAAAACTACCAACGGAACTCGTTTCTGGCACCTTCCCCGGTGGAGTTGTGCATGGGGTGTGTTTGGAACATTATGTCACCAGCCGAGTCCAAAATTCAGCGATTCCCCATCTCAGCCCAGAAAGCAGGTAGAACAAGTTTTGTGGTGCCTTTCAGCTGCCTACCGGGGTAGTGTAAAAACTACCAACGGAACTCGTTTCTGGCACCTTCCCCGGTGGAGTTGTGCATGGGGTGTGTTTGGAACATTTTGTCACCAGCCGAGTCCAAAATTCAGCCGTTCCCCATCTCAGCCCAGAAAGCAGGTAGAACAAGTTTTGTGGTGCCTTTCTCTTGCCTACCGGGGTAGTGTAAAAACTACCAACGGAACTCGATTCTGGCACCTTCCCCGGTGGAGTTGTGCATGGGTTGTGTTTGGAACATTTTGTCACCAGCCGAGTCCAAAATTCAGCCGTTCCCCATCTCAGCCCAGAAAGCAGGTAGAACAAGTTTTGTGGTGCCTTTCAGCTGCCTACCGGGGTAGTGTAAAAACTACCAACAGAATTCGTTTCTGGCACCTTCCCCGGTGGAGGTGTGCATGGGGTGTGTTTGGAACATTTTTTCACCAGCCGAGTCCAAAATTCAGCGTTCCCCATCTCAGCCCAGAAAGCAGGTAGAAAAACTTTTGTGGTGCCTTTCAGCTGCCTACCGGGGTAGTGTAAAAACTACCAACGGAACTCGTTTCTGGCACCTTCCCCGGTGGAGTTGTGCATGGGGTGTGTTTGGAACATTTTGTCACCAGCCGAGTCCAAAATTCAGCGATTCCCCATCTCAGCCCAGAAAGCAGGTAGAACAAGTTTTGTGGTGCCTTTCTCTTGCCTACCGGGGTAGTGTAAAAACTACCAACAGAACTCGTTTCTGGCACCTTCCCCGGTGGAGTTGTGCATGGGGTGTGTTTGGAACATTATGTCACCAGCCGAGTCCAAAATTCAGCGATTCCCCATCTCAGCCCAGAAAGCAGGTAGAACAAGTTTTGTGGTGCCTTTCAGCTGCCTACCGGGGTAGTGTAAAAACTACCAACGGAACTCGTTTCTGGCACCTTCCCCGGTGGAGTTGTGCATGGGGTGTGTTTGGAACATTTTGTCACCAGCCGAGTCCAAAATTCAGCCGTTCCCCATCTCAGCCCAGAAAGCAGGTAGAACAAGTTTTGTGGTGCCTTTCTCTTGCCTACCGGGGTAGTGTAAAAACTACCAACGGAACTCGATTCTGGCACCTTCCCCGGTGGAGTTGTGCATGGGGTGTGTTTGGAACATTTTGTCACCAGCCGAGTCCAAAATTCAGCCGTTCCCCATCTCAGCCCAGAAAGCAGGTAGAACAAGTTTTGTGGTGCCTTTCTCTTGCCTACCGGGGTAGTGTAAAAACTACCAATGGAACTCGATTCTGGCACCTTCCCCGGTGGAGTTGTGCATGGGGTGTGTTTGGAACATTTTGTCACCAGCCGAGTCCAAAATTCAGCGATTCCCCATCTCAGCCCAGAAAGCAGGTAGAACAAGTTTTGTGGTGCCTTTCAGCTGCCTACCGGGGTAGTGTAAAAACTACCAATAGAACTCGTTTCTGGCACCTTCCCCGGTGGAGTTGTGCATGGGCTGTGTTTGGAACATTTTGTCACCAGCCGAGTCCAAAATTCAGCCGTTCCCCATCTCAGCCCAGAAAGCAGGTAGAAAAACTTTTGTGGTGCCTTTCAGCTGCCTACCGGGGTAGTGTAAAAACTACCAACAGAACTCGTTTCTGGCACCTTCCCCGGTGGAGTTGTTCATGGGGTGTGTTTGGAACATTTTGTCACCAGCCGAGTCCAAAATTCAGCGATTCCCCATCTCAGCCCAGAAAGCAGGTAGAACAAGTTTTGTGGTGCCTTTCTCTTGCCTACCGGGGTAGTGTAAAAACTACCAACAGAACTCGTTTCTGGCACCTTCCCCGGTGGAGGTGTGCATGGGGTGTGTTTGGAACATTTTGTCACCAGCCGAGTCCAAAATTCAGCCGTTCCCCATCTCAGCCCAGAAAGCAGGTAGAACAAGTTTTGTGGTGCCTTTCAGCTGCCTACCGGGGTAGTGTAAAAACTACCAACAGAACTCGTTTCTGGCACCTTCCCCGGTGGATTTGTTCATGGAGTGTGTTTGGAACATTTTGTCACCAGCCGAGTCCAAAATTCAGCGATTCCCCATCTCAGCCCAGAAAGCAGGTAGAACAAGTTTTGTGGTGCCTTTCTCTTGCCTACCGGGGTAGTGTAAAAACTACCAACAGAACTCGTTTCTGGCACCTTCCCCGGTGGAGGTGTGCATGGGGTGTGTTTGGAACATTTTGTCACCAGCCGAGTCCAAAATTCAGCCGTTCCCCATCTCAGCCCAGAAAGCAGGTAGAAAAACTTTTGTGGTGCCTTTCAGCTGCCTACCGGGGTAGTGTAAAAACTACCAACAGAACTCGTTTCTGGCACCTTCCCCGGTGGAGTTGTGCATGGGGTGTGTTTGGAACATTTTGTCAGCAGCCGAGTCCAAAATTCAGCGATTCCCCATCTCAGCCCAGAAAGCAGGTAGAACAAGTTTTGTGGTGCCTTTCTCTTGCCTACCGGGGTAGTGTAAAAACTACCAACGGAACTCGATTCTGGCACCTTCCCCGGTGGAGTTGTGCATGGGGTGTGTTTGGAACATTATGTCACCAGCCGAGTCCAAAATTCAGCGATTCCCCATCTCAGCCCAGAAAGCAGGTAGAACAAGTTTTGTGGTGCCTTTCAGCTGCCTACCGGGGTAGTGTAAAAACTACCAACGGAACTCGTTTCTGGCACCTTCCCCGGTGGAGTTGTGCATGGGGTGTGTTTGGAACATTTTGTCACCAGCCGAGTCCAAAATTCAGCCGTTCCCCATCTCAGCCCAGAAAGCAGGTAGAACAAGTTTTGTGGTGCCTTTCTCTTGCCTACCGGGGTAGTGTAAAAACTACCAACGGAACTCGATTCTGGCACCTTCCCCGGTGGAGTTGTGCATGGGGTGTGTTTGGAACATTTTGTCACCAGCCGAGTCCAAAATTCAGCGATTCCCCATCTCAGCCCAGAAAGCAGGTACAACAAGTTTTGTGGTGCCTTTCTCTTGCCTACCGGGGTAGTGTAAAAACTACCAACGGAACTCGATTCTGGCACCTTCCCCGGTGGAGTTGTGCATGGGGTGTGTTTGGAACATTTTGTCACCAGCCGAGTCCAAAATTCAGCGATTCCCCATCTCAGCCCAGAAAGCAGGTAGAACAAGTTTTGTGGTGCCTTTCAGCTGCCTACCGGGGTAGTGTAAAAACTACCAATAGAACTCGTTTCTGGCACCTTCCCCGGTGGAGTTGTGCATGGGCTGTGTTTGGAACATTTTGTCACCAGCCGAGTCCAAAATTCAGCCGTTCCCCATCTCAGCCCAGAAAGCAGGTACAACAAGTTTTGTGGTGCCTTTCAGCTGCCTACCGGGGTAGTGTAAAAACTACCAACAGAACTCGTTTCTGGCACCTTCCCCGGTGGAGTTGTTCATGGGGGTGTGTTTGGAACATTTTGTCACCAGCCGAGTCCAAAATTCAGCGATTCCCCATCTCAGCCCAGAAAGCAGGTAGAACAAGTTTTGTGGTGCCTTTCTCTTGCCTACCGGGGTAGTGTAAAAACTACCAACAGAACTCGTTTCTGGCACCTTCCCCGGTGGAGGTGTGCATGGGGTGTGTTTGGAACATTTTGTCACCAGCCGAGTCCAAAATTCAGCCGTTCCCCATCTCAGCCCAGAAAGCAGGTACAAACAAGTTTTGTGGTGCCTTTCAGCTGCCTACCGGGGTAGTGTAAAAACTACCAACAGAACTCGTTTCTGGCACCTTCCCCGGTGGAGTTGTGCATGGGGTGTGTTTGGAACATTTTGTCACCAGCCAAGTCCAAAATTCAGCTATTCCCCATCTCAGCCCAGAAAGCAGGTACAACAAGTTTTGTGGTGCCTTTCTCTTGCCTACCGGGGTAGTGTAAAAACTACCAACGGAACTCGTTTCTGGCACCTTCCCCGGTGGAGTTGTGCATGGGGTGTGTTTGGAACATTTTGTCACCAGCCGAGTCCAAAATTCAGCCGTTCCCCCATCTCAGCCCAGAAAGCAGGTAGAACAAGTTTTGTGGTGCCTTTCAGCTGCCTACGGGGTAGTGTAAAAACTACCAACAGAACTCGTTTCTGGCACCTTCCCCGGTGGAGGTGTGCATGGGGTGTTGTTGGAACATTTTTTCACCAGCCGAGTCCAAAATTCAGCGTTCCCCATCTCAGCCCAGAAAGCAGGTAGAAAAACTTTTGTGGTGCCTTTCAGCTGCCTACCGGGGTAGTGTAAAAACTACCAACGGAACCTCGTTTCTGGCACCTTCCCCGGTGGAGTTGTGCATGGGGTGTGTTGGAACATTTTGTCACCAGCCGAGTCCAAAATTCAGCGATTCCCCATCTCAGCCCAGAAAGCAGGTAGAACAAGTTTTGTGGTGCCTTTCTCTTGCCTACCGGGGTAGTGTAAAAACTACCAACAGAACTCGTTTCTGGCACCTTCCCCGGTGGAGTTGTGCATGGGCTGTGTTTGGAACATTTTGTCACCAGCCGAGTCCAAAATTCAGCCGTTCCCCATCTCAGCCCAGAAAGCAGGTAGAACAAGTTTTGTGGTGCCTTTCTCTTGCCTACCGGGGTAGTGTAAAAACTACCAACGGAACTCGTTTCTGGCACCTTCCCCGGTGGAGTTGTGCATGGGGTGTGTTTGGAACATTATGTCACCAGCCGAGTCCAAAATTCAGCGATTCCCCATCTCAGCCCAGAAAGCAGGTAGAACAAGTTTTGTGGTGCCTTTCAGCTGCCTACCGGGGTAGTGTAAAAACTACCAACGGAACTCGTTTCTGGCACCTTCCCCGGTGGAGTTGTGCATGGGGTGTGTTTGGAACATTTTGTCACCAGCCGAGTCCAAAATTCAGCCGTTCCCCATCTCAGCCCAGAAAGCAGGTAGAACAAGTTTTGTGGTGCCTTTCTCTTGCCTACCGGGGTAGTGTAAAAACTACCAACGGAACTCGATTCTGGCACCTTCCCCGGTGGAGTTGTGCATGGGGTGTGTTTGGAACATTTTGTCACCAGCCGAGTCCAAAATTCAGCCGTTCCCCATCTCAGCCCAGAAAGCAGGTAGAACAAGTTTTGTGGTGCCTTTCTCTTGCCTACCGGGGTAGTGTAAAAACTACCAACGGAACTCGATTCTGGCACCTTCCCCGGTGGAGTTGTGCATGGGGTGTGTTTGGAACATTTTGTCACCAGCCGAGTCCAAAATTCAGCGATTCCCCATCTCAGCCCAGAAAGCAGGTAGAACAAGTTTTGTGGTGCCTTTCAGCTGCCTACCGGGGTAGTGTAAAAACTACCAATAGAACTCGTTTCTGGCACCTTCCCCGGTGGAGTTGTGCATGGGCTGTGTTTGGAACATTTTGTCACCAGCCGAGTCCAAAATTCAGCCGTTCCCCATCTCAGCCCAGAAAGCAGGTAGAACAAGTTTTGTGGTGCCTTTCAGCTGCCTACCGGGGTAGTGTAAAAACTACCAACAGAACTCGTTTCTGGCACCTTCCCCGGTGGAGTTGTTCATGGGGTGTGTTTGGAACATTTTGTCACCAGCCGAGTCCAAAAGTCAGCGATTCCCCATCTCAGCCCAGAAAGCAGGTAGAACAAGTTTTGTGGTGCCTTTCTCTTGCCTACCGGGGTAGTGTAAAAACTACCAACAGAACTCGTTTCTGGCACCTTCCCCGGTGGAGGTGTGCATGGGGTGTGTTTGGAACATTTTGTCACCAGCCGAGTCCAAAATTCAGCCGTTCCCCATCTCAGCCCAGAAAGCAGGTAGAAAAACTTTTGTGGTGCCTTTCAGCTGCCTACCGGGGTAGTGTAAAAACTACCAACAGAACTCGTTTCTGGCACCTTCCCCGGTGGAGTTGTGCATGGGGTGTGTTTGGAACATTTTGTCAGCAGCCGAGTCCAAAATTCAGCGATTCCCCATCTCAGCCCAGAAAGCAGGTAGAACAAGTTTTGTGGTGCCTTTCTCTTGCCTACCGGGGTAGTGTAAAAACTACCAACAGAACTCGTTTCTGGCACCTTCCCCGGTGGAGTTGTGCATGGGGTGTGTTTGGAACATTTTGTCACCAGCCGAGTCCAAAATTCAGCCGTTCCCCATCTCAGCCCAGAAAGCAGGTAGAACAAGTTTTGTGGTGCCTTTCAGCTGCCTACCGGGGTAGTGTAAAAACTACCAACAGAACTCGTTTCTGGCACCTTCCCCGGTGGAGGTGTGCATGGGGTGTGTTTGGAACATTTTTTCACCAGCCGAGTCCAAAATTCAGCCGTTCCCCATCTCAGCCCAGAAAGCAGGTAGAAAAACTTTTGTGGTGCCTTTCAGCTGCCTACCGGGGTAGTGTAAAAACTACCAACGGAACTCGTTTCTGGCACCTTCCCCGGTGGAGTTGTGCATGGGGTGTGTTTGGAACATTTTGTCACCAGCCGAGTCCAAAATTCAGTGATTCCCCATCTCAGCCCAGAAAGCAGGTAGAACAAGTTTTGTGGTGCCTTTCTCTTGCCTACCGGGGTAGTGTAAAAACTACCAACAGAACTCGTTTCTGGCACCTTCCCCGGTGGAGTTGTGCATGGGGTGTGTTTGGAACATTTTGTCACCAGCCGAGTCCAAAATTCAGCCGTTCCCCATCTCAGCCCAGAAAGCAGGTAGAACAAGTTTTGTGGTGCCTTTCAGCTGCCTACCGGGGTAGTGTAAAAACTACCAACAGAACTCGTTTCTGGCACCTTCCCCGGTGGAGTTGTTCATGGGGTGTGTTTGGAACATTTTGTCACCAGCCGAGTCCAAAATTCAGCGATTCCCCATCTCAGCCCAGAAAGCAGGTAGAACAACTTTTGTGGTGCCTTTCTCTTGCCTACCGGGGTAGTGTAAAAACTACCAACAGAACTCGTTTCTGGCACCTTCCCCGGTGGAGGTGTGCATGGGGTGTGTTTGGAACATTTTGTTACCAGCCGAGTCCAAAATTCAGCCGTTCCCCATCTCAGCCCAGAAAGCAGGCAGAACAAGTTTTGTGGTGCCTTTCAGCTGCCTACCGGGGTAGTGTAAAAACTACCAACAGAACTCGTTTCTGGCACCTTCCCCGGTGGAGTTGTGCATGGGCTGTGTTTGGAACATTTTGTCACCAGCCGAGTCCAAAATTCAGCCGTTCCACATCTCAGCCCAGAAAGCAGGCAGAACAAGTTTTGTGGTGCCTTTCAGCTGCCTACCGGGGTAGTGTAAAAACTACCAACAGAACTCGTTTCTGGCACCTTCCCCGGTGGAGTTGTGCATGGGGTGTGTTTGGAACATTTTGTCAGCAGCCGAGTCGAAAATTCAGCGATTCCCCATCTCAGCCCAGAAAGCAGGTAGAACAAGTTTTGTGGTGCCTTTCAGCTGCCTACCGGGGTAGTGTAAAAACTACCAACAGAACTCGTTTCTGGCACCTTCCCCGGTGGAGTTGTGCATGGGGTGTGTTTGGAACATTTTGTCACCAGCCGAGTCCAAAATTCAGCTATTCCCCATCTCAGCCCAGAAAGCAGGTAGAACAAGTTTTGTGGTGCCTTTCAGCTGCCTACCGGGGTAGTGTAAAAACTACCAACAGAACTCGTTTCTGGCACCTTCCCCGGTGGAGTTGTGCATGGGGGGTGTTTGGAACATTTTGTCACCAGCCGAGTCCAAAATTCAGCCGTTCCCCATCTCAGCCCAGAAAGCAGGTAGAACAAGTTTTGTGGTGCCTTTCAGCTGCCTACCGGGGTAGTGTAAAAACTACCAACAGAACTCGTTTCTGGCACCTTCCCCGGTGGAGTTGTGCATGGGGTGTGTTTGGAACATTTTGTCAGCAGCCGAGTCCAAAATTCAGCGATTCCCCATCTCAGCCCAGAAAGCAGGTAGAACAAGTTTTGTGGTGCCTTTCAGCTGCCTACCGGGGTAGTGTAAAAACTACCAACAGAACTCGTTTCTGGCACCTTCCCCGGTGGAGTTGTGCATGGGGTGTGTTTGGAACATTTTGTCACCAGCCAAGTCCAAAATTCAGCTATTCCCCATCTCAGCCCAGAAAGCAGGTACAACAAGTTTTGTGGTGCCTTTCAGCTGCCTACCGGGGTAGTGTAAAAACTACCAACAGAACTCGTTTCTGGCACCTTCCCCGGTGGAGTTGTGCATGGGGTGTGTTTGGAACATTTTGTCAGCAGCCGAGTCCAAAATTCAGCGATTCCCCATCTCAGCCCAGAAAGCAGGTAGAACAAGTTTTGTGGTGCCTTTCTCTTGCCTACCGGGGTAGTGTAAAAACTACCAACGGAACTCGTTTCTGGCACCTTCCCCGGTGGAGTTGTGCATGGGGTGTGTTTGGAACATTCTGTCACCAGCCGAGTCCAAAATTCAGCGATTCCCCATCTCAGCCCAGAAAGCAGGTAGAACAAGTTTTGTGGTGCCTTTCAGCTGCCTACCGGGGTAGTGTAAAAACTACCAACAGAACTCGTTTCTGGCACCTTCCCCGGTGGAGGTGTGCATGGGGTGTGTTTGGAACATTTTGTTACCAGCCGAGTCCAAAATTCAGCCGTTCCCCATCTCAGCCCAGAAAGCAGGCAGAACAAGTTTTGTGGTGCCTTTCAGCTGCCTACCGGGGTAGTGTAAAAACTACCAACAGAACTCGTTTCTGGCACCTTCCCCGGTGGAGTTGTGCATGGGGTGTGTTTGGAACATTTTGTCACCAGCCGAGTCCAAAATTCAGCGATTCCCCATCTCAGCCCAGAAAGCAGGTAGAACAAGTTTTGTGGTGCCTTTCAGCTGCCTACCGGGGTAGTGTAAAAACTACCAAGAGAACTCGTTTCTGGCACCTTCCCCCGGTGGAGTTGTGCATGGGGTGTGTTTGGAACATTTTGTCACCAGCCGAGTCCAAAATTCAGCGATTCCCCATCTCAGCCCAGAAAGCAGGTAGAACAAGTTTTGTGGTGCCTTTCAGCTGCCTACCGGGGTAGTGTAAAAACTACCAACAGAACTCGTTTCTGGCACCTTCCCCGGTGGAGTTGTGCATGGGGTGTGTTTGGAACATTTTGTCAGCAGCCGAGTCCAAAATTCAGCGATTCCCCATCTCAGCCCAGAAAGCAGGTAGAACAAGTTTTGTGGTGCCTTTCTCTTGCCTACCGGGGTAGTGTAAAAACTACCAACGGAACTCGTTTCTGGCACCTTCCCCGGTGGAGTTGTGCATGGGGTGTGTTTGGAACATTTTGTCACCAGCCGAGTCCAAAATTCAGCCGTTCCCCATCTCAGCCCAGAAAGCAGGTAGAACAAGTTTTGTGGTGCCTTTCAGCTGCCTACCGGGGTAGTGTAAAAACTACCAACAGAACTCGTTTCTGGCACCTTCCCCGGTGGAGTTGTGCATGGGGTGTGTTTGGAACATTTTGTCACCAGCCGAGTCCAAAATTCAGCCGTTCCCCATCTCAGCCCAGAAAGCAGGTAGAACAAGTTTTGTGGTGCCTTTCTCTTGCCTACCGGGGTAGTGTAAAAACTACCAACAGAACTCGTTTCTGGCACCTTCCCCGGTGGAGTTGTGCATGGGGTGTGTTTGGAACATTTTGTCACCAGCCGAGTCCAAAATTCAGCCGTTCCCCATCTCAGCCCAGAAAGCAGGTAGAACAAGTTTTGTGGTGCCTTTCAGCTGCCTACCGGGGTAGTGTAAAAACTACCAACGGAACTCGATTCTGGCACCTTCCCCGGTGGAGTTGTGCATGGGGTGTGTTTGGAACATTTTGTCACCAGCCGAGTCCAAAAGTCAGCGATTCCCCATCTCAGCCCAGAAAGCAGGTAGAACAAGTTTTGTGGTGCCTTTCAGCTGCCTACCGGGGTAGTGTAAAAACTACCAACAGAACTCGTTTCTGGCACCTTCCCCGGTGGAGTTGTGCATGGGGTGTGTTTGGAACATTTTGTCACCAGCCGAGTCGAAAATTCAGCGATTCCCCATCTCAGCCCAGAAAGCAGGTAGAACAAGTTTTGTGGTGCCTTTCTCTTGCCTACCGGGGTAGTGTAAAAACTACCAACAGAACTCGTTTCTGGCACCTTCCCCGGTGGAGTTGTGCATGGCGTGTGTTTGGAACATTTTGTCAGCAGCCGAGTCCAAAATTCAGCGATTCCCCATCTCAGCCCAGAAAGCAGGTAGAACAAGTTTTGTGGTGCCTTTCAGCTGCCTACCGGGGTACTGTAAAAACTACCAACGGAACTCGTTTCTGGCACCTTCCCCGGTGGAGTTGTGCATGGGGTGTGTTTGGAACATTATGTCACCAGCCGAGTCCAAAATTCAGCGATTCCCCATCTCAGCCCAGAAAGCAGGTAGAACAAGTTTTGTGGTGCCTTTCAGCTGCCTACCGGGGTAGTGTAAAAACTACCAACGGAACTCGTTTCTGGCACCTTCCCCGGTGGAGTTGTGCATGGGGTGTGTTTGGAACATTTTGTCACCAGCCGAGTCCAAAATTCAGCCGTTCCCCATCTCAGCCCAGAAAGCAGGTAGAACAAGTTTTGTGGTGCCTTTCTCTTGCCTACCGGGGTAGTGTAAAAACTACCAACAGAACTCGTTTCTGGCACCTTCCCCGGTGGAGTTGTGCATGGGGTGTGTTTGGAACATTTTGTCACCAGCCGAGTCCAAAATTCAGCGATTCCCCATCTCAGCCCAGAAAGCAGGTAGAACAAGTTTTGTGGTGCCTTTCAGCTGCCTACCGGGGTAGTGTAAAAACTACCAACAGAACTCGTTTCTGGCACCTTCCCCGGTGGAGTTGTGCATGGGGTGTGTTTGGAACATTTTGTCACCAGCCGAGTCCAAAATTCAGGGATTCTCCATCTCAGCCCAGAAAGCGGGTAGAAAAACTTTTGTGGTGCCTTTCAGCTGCCTACCGGGGTAGTGTAAAAACTACCAAGAGAACTCGTTTCTGGCACCTTCCCCGGTGGAGTTGTGCATGGGGTGTGTTTGGAACATTTTGTCACCAGCCGAGTCCAAAATTCAGCCGTTCCCCATCTCAGCCCAGAAAGCAGGTACAACAAGTTTTGTGGTGCCTTTCAGCTGCCTACCGGGGTAGTGTAAAAACTACCAACAGAACTCGTTTCTGGCACCTTCCCCGGTGGAGTTGTGCATGGGGTGTGTTTGGAACATTTTGTCACCAGCCGAGTCGAAAATTCAGCGATTCCCCATCTCAGCCCAGAAAGCAGGTAGAACAAGTTTTGTGGTGCCTTTCAGCTGCCTACCGGGGTAGTGTAAAAACTACCAACAGAACTCGTTTCTGGCACCTTCCCCGTGGAGTTGTGCATGGCGTGTGTTTGGAACATTTTGTCACCAGCCGAGTCCAAAATTCAGCGATTCCCCATCTCAGCCCAGAAAGCAGGTTAGAACAAGTTTTGTGGTGCCTTTCTCTTGCCTACCGGGGTAGTGTAAAAACTACCAATGGAACTCGTTTCTGGCACCTTCCCCGGTGGAGTTGTGCATGGGGTGTGTTTGGAACATTTTGTCACCAGCCGAGTCCAAAATTCAGCCGTTCCCCATCTCAGCCCAGAAAGCAGGTAGAACAAGTTTTGTGGTGCCTTTCAGCTGCCTACCGGGGTAGTGTAAAAACTACCAACAGAACTCGTTTCTGGCACTTTCCCCGGTGGAGTTGTGCATGGGGTGTGTTTGGAACATTTTTTCACCAGCCGAGTCCAAAATTCAGCCGTTCCCCATCTCAGCCCAGAAAGCAGGTAGAACAAGTTTTGTGGTGCCTTTCCTCTTGCTACCGGGGTAGTGTAAAAACTACCAACAGAACTCGTTTCTGGCACCTTCCCCGGTGGAGTTGTGCATGGGGTGTGTTTGGAACATTTTGTCACCAGCCGAGTCCAAAATTCAGCGATTCTCCATCTCAGCCCCAGAAAGCAGGTAGAACAAGTTTTGTGGTGCCTTTCAGCTGCCTACCGGGGTAGTGTAAAAACTACCAACGGAACTCGATTCTGGCACCTCATTCCCCGGTGGAGTTGTGCATGGGGTTGTGTTTGGGAACATTTTGTCACCAGCCCGAGTCCAAAATTCAGCGATTCCCCATCTCAGCCCAGAAAGCAGGTAGAACAAGTTTTGTGGTGCCTTTCAGCTGCCTACCGGGGTAGTGTAAAAACTACCAACAGAACTCGTTTCTGGCACCTTCCCCGGTGGAGTTGTGCATGGGGTGTGTTTGGAACATTTTGTCACCAGCCGAGTCGAAATTCAGCGATTCCCCCATCTCAGCCCAGAAAGCAGGTAGAACAAGTTTTGTGGTGCCTTTCTCTTGCCTACCCGGGGTAGTGTAAAAACTACCAACAGAACTCGTTTCTGGCACCTTCCCCGGTGGAGTTGTGCATGGCTGTGTTTGGAACCATTTTGTCACCAGCCGAGTCCAAAATTCAGCGATTCCCCCATCTCAGCCCAGAAAGCAGGTAGAACAAGTTTTGTGGTGCCTTTCTCTTGCCTACCGGGGTACTGTAAAAACTACCAACAGAACTCGTTCTTCTGGCACCTTCCCCCGGTGGAGTTGTGCATGGGGTGTGTTTGGAACATTATGTCACCAGCCGAGTCCAAAATTCAGCGATTCCCCATCTCAGCCCAGAAAGCAGGTAGAACAAGTTTTGTGGTGCCTTTCAGCTGCCTACCGGGGTAGTGTAAAAACTACCAACGGAACTCGTTCTGGCACCTTCCCCGGTGGAGTTGTGCAATGGGGTGTGTTTGGAACATTTTGTCACCAGCCGAGTCCAAAAGTCAGCGATTCCCCATCTCAGCCCAGAAAGCAGGTAGAACAAGTTTTGTGGTGCCTTTCAGCTGCCTACCGGGGTAGTGTAAAAAACTACCAACAGAACTCGTTTCTGGCACCTTCCCCGGTGGAGTTGTGCATGGGGTGTGTTTGGAACATTTTGTCAGCAGCCGAGTCCAAAATTCAGCGATTCCCCATCTCAGCCCAGAAAGCAGGTACAACAAGTTTTGTGGTGCCTTTCTCTTGCCTACCGGGGTAGTGTAAAAACTACCAACAGAACTCGTTTCTGGCACCTTCCCCGGTGGAGTTGTGCATGGGGTGTGTTTGGAACATTTTGTCACCAGCCGAGTCCAAAATTCAGGGATTCTCCATCTCAGCCCAGAAAGCAGGTAGAAAAACTTTTGTGGTGCCTTTCAGCTGCATACCGGGGTAGTGTAAAAACTACCAACAGAACTCGTTTCTGGCACCTTCCCCGGTGGAGTTGTGCATGGGGTGTTTTTGGAACATTTTATCACCAGCCGAGTCCAAAATTCAGCTGTTCCCCCATCTCAGCCCAGAAAGCAGGTAGAACAAGTTTTGTGGTGCCTTTCAGCTGCCTACCGGGGTAGTGTAAAAACTACCAACAGAACTCGTTTCTGGCACCTTCCCCGGTGGAGTTGTGCATGGGGTGTGTTTGGAACATTTTGTCACCAGCCGAGTCCAAAATTCAGCGATTCCCCATCTCAGCCCAGAAAGCAGGTAGAACAAGTTTTGTGGTGCCTTTCAGCTGCCTACCGGGGTAGTGTAAAAACTACCAACAGAACTCGTTTCTGGCACCTTCCCCGGTGGAGTTGTGCATGGGGTGTGTTTGGAACATTTTGTCACCAGCCGAGTCCAAAATTCAGCGATTCCCCATCTCAGCCCAGAAAGCAGGTAGAACAAGTTTTGTGGTGCCTTTCTCTTGCCTACCGGGGTAGTGTAAAAACTACCAATGGAACTCGTTTCTGGCACCTTCCCCCGGTGGAGTTGTGCATGGGGTGTGTTTGGAACATTTTGTCACCAGCCGAGTCCAAAATTCAGCCGTTCCCCATCTCAAGCCCAGAAAGCAGGTAGAACAAGTTTTGTGGTGCCTTTCTCTTGCCTACCGGGGTAGTGTAAAAACTACCAACAGAACTCGTTTCTGGCACCTTCCCCGGTGGAGTTGTGCATGGGGTGTGTTTGGAACATTTTGTCAGCAGCCGAGTCCAAAATTCAGCGATTCTCCATCTCAGCCCAGAAAGCAGGTAGAACAAGTTTTGTGGTGCCTTTCAGCTGCCTACCGGGGTAGTGTAAAAACTACCAACGGAACTCGATTCTGGCACCTTCCCCGGTGGAGTTGTGCATTGGGGTGTGTTTGGAACATTTTGTCACCAGCCGAGTCCAAAATTCAGCCGTTCCCCATCTCAGCCCAGAAAGCAGGTAGAACAAGTTTTGTGGTGCCTTTCAGCTGCCTACCGGGGTAGTGTAAAAACTACCAACAGAACTCGTTTCTGGCACCTTCCCCCGGTGGAGTTGTGCATGGGGTGTGTTTGGAACATTTTGTCACCAGCCGAGTCGAAAATTCAGCGATTCCCCATCTCAGCCCCAGAAAGCAGGTAGAACAAGTTTTGTGGTGCCTTTCTCTTGCCTACCCGGGGTAGTGTAAAAACTACCAACAGAACTCGTTTCTGGCACCTTCCCCGGTGGAGTTGTGCATGGCGTGTGTTTGGAACATTTTGTCAGCAGCCGAGTCCAAAATTCAGCGATTCCCCATCTCAGCCCAGAAAGCAGGTAGAACAAGTTTTGTGGTGCCTTTCTCTTGCCTACCGGGGTACTGTAAAAACTACCAACGGAACTCGTTTCTGGCACCTTCCCCGGTGGAGTTGTGCATGGGGTGTGTTTGGAACATTATGTCACCAGCCGAGTCCAAAATTCAGCGATTCCCCATCTCAGCCCAGAAAGCAGGTAGAACAAGTTTTGTGGTGCCTTTCAGCTGCCTACCGGGGTAGTGTAAAAAACTACCAACGGAACTCGTTTCTGGCACCTTCCGCGGTGGAGTTGTTCATGGGGTGTGTTTGGAACATTTTGTCACCAGCCGAGTCCAAAAGTCAGCGATTCCCCATCTCAGCCCAGAAAGCAGGTAGAACAAGTTTTGTGGTGCCTTTCAGCTGCCTACCGGGGTAGTGTAAAAACTACCAACAGAACTCGTTTCTGGCACCTTCCCGGTGGAGTTGTGCATGGGGTGTGTTTGGAACATTTTGTCAGCAGCCCGAGTCCAAAATTCAGCGATTCCCCCATCTCAGCCCAGAAAGCAGGTACAACAAGTTTTGTGGTGCCTTTCTCTTGCCTACCGGGGTAGTGTAAAAACTACCAACAGAACTCGTTTCTGGCACCTTCCCCGGTGGAGTTGTGCATGGGGTGTGTTTGGAACATTTTGTCACCAGCCGAGTCCAAAATTCAGGGATTCTCCATCTCAGCCCAGAAAGCAGGTAGAAAAACTTTTGTGGTGCCTTTCAGCTGCCTACCGGGGTAGTGTAAAAACTACCAACAGAACTCGTTTTCTGGCACCTTCCCCGGTGGAGTTGTGCATGGGGTGTTTTTGGAACATTTTATCACCAGCCGAGTCCAAAATTCAGCTGTTCCCCATCTCAGCCCAGAAAGCAGGTAGAACAAGTTTTGTGGTGCCTTTCAGCTGCCTACCGGGGTAGTGTAAAAACTACCAACAGAACTCGTTTCTGGCACCTTCCCCGGTGGAGTTGTGCATGGGGTGTGTTTGGAACATTTTGTCACCAGCCGAGTCCAAAATTCAGCGATTCCCCATCTCAGCCCAGAAAGCAGGTAGAACAAGTTTTGTGGTGCCTTTCTCTTGCCTACCGGGGTAGTGTAAAAACTACCAATGGAACTCGTTTCTGGCACCTTCCCCGGTGGAGTTGTGCATGGGGTGTGTTTGGAACATTTTGTCACCAGGCCGAGTCCAAAATTCAGCGATTCCCCATCTCAGCCCAGAAAGCAGGTAGAACAAGTTTTGTGGTGCCTTTCAGCTGCCTACCGGGGTAGTGTAAAAACTACCAACAGAACTCGTTTCTGGCACCTTCCCCGTGGAGTTGTGCATGGGGTGTGTTTGGAACATTTTGTCACCAGCCGAGTCCAAAATTCAGCCGTTCCCATCTCAGCCCAGAAAGCAGGTAGAACAAGTTTTGTGGTGCCTTTCTCTTGCCTACCGGGGTAGTGTAAAAAACTACCAACAGAACTCGTTTCTGGCACCTTCCTCGGTGGAGTTGTGCATGGGGTGTGTTTGGAACATTTTGTCACCAGCCGAGTCCAAAATTCAGCGATTCCCCATCTCAGCCCAGAAAGCAGGTACAACAAGTTTTGTGGTGCCTTTCTCTTGCCTACCGGGGTAGTGTAAAAACTACCAACAGAACTCGTTTCTGGCACCTTCCCCGGTGGAGTTGTGCATGGGGTGTGTTTGGAACATTTTGTCACCAGCCGAGTCCAAAATTCAGCGATTCCCCATCTCAGCCCAGAAAGCAGGTAGAAAAACTTTTGTGGTGCCTTTCAGCTGCCTACCGGGGTAGTGTAAAAAACTACCAACAGAACTCGTTTCTGGCACCTTCCCCGGTGGAGTTGTGCATGGGGTGTGTTTGGAACATTTTGTCACCAGCCGAGTCCAAAATTCAGCGATTCCCCATCTCAGCCCAGAAAGCAGGTAGAACAAGTTTTGTGGTGCCTTTCAGCTGCCTACCCGGGGTAGTGTAAAAACTACCAACAGAACTCGTTTCTGGCACCTTCCCCGGTGGAGTTGTGCATGGGGTGTGTTTGGAACATTTTGTCACCAGCCGAGTCCAAAATTCAGCGATTCCCCATCTCAGCCCAGAAAGCAGGTAGAACAAGTTTTGTGGTGCCTTTCAGCTGCCTACCGGGGTAGTGTAAAAACTACCAACAGAACTCGTTTCTGGGCACCTTCCCCGGTGGAGTTGTGCATGGGGTGTGTTTGGAACATTTTGTCACCAGCCGAGTCCAAAATTCAGCCCGTTCCCCCATCTCAGCCAAGAAAGCAGGTAGAACAAGTTTTGTGGTGCCTTTCAGCTGCCTACCGGGGTAGTGTAAAAACTACCAACAGAACTCGTTTCTGGCACCTTCCCCGGTGGAGCTGTGCATGGGGGTGTGTTTGGAACATTTTGTCACCAGCCGAGTCCAAAAGTCAGCGATTCCCCATCTCAGCCCAGAAAGCAGGTAGAACAAGTTTTGTGGTGCCTTTCAGCTGCCTACCGGGGTAGTGTAAAAACTACCAACAGAACTCGTTTTCTGGCACCTTCCCCGGTGGAGTTGTGCATGGGGTGTGTTTGGAACATTTTGTCACCAGCCGAGTCCAAAATTCAGCGATTCCCCATCTCAGCCCAGAAAGCAGGTAGAACAAGTTTTGTGGTGCCTTTCAGCTGCCTACCGGGGTAGTGTAAAAACTACCAACAGAACTCGTTTCTGCGCACCTTCCCCGGTGGAGTTGTGCATGGGGTGTGTTTGGAACATTTTGTCACCAGCCGAGTCGAAAATTCAGCGATTCCCCCATCTCAGCCCAGAAAGCAGGTAGAACAAGTTTTGTGGTGCCTTTCTCTTGCCTACCGGGGTAGTGTAAAAACTACCAACAGAACTCGTTTCTGGCACCTTCCCCGGTGGAGTTGTGCATGGCGTGTGTTTGGAACATTTTTTCACCAGCCGAGTCCAAAAGTCAGCGATTCCCCATCTCAGCCCAGAAAGCAGGTAGAACAAGTTTTGTGGTGCCTTTCTCTTGCCTACCGGGGGTACTGTAAAAACTACCAACGGAACTCGTTTCTGGCACCTTCCCCGGTGGAGTTGTGCATGGGGTGTGTTTGGAACATTATGTCACCAGCCGAGTCCAAAATTCAGCGATTCCCCATCTCAGCCCAGAAAGCAGGTAGAACAAGTTTTGTGGTGCCTTTCAGCTGCCTACCGGGGTAGTGTAAAAACTACCAACGGAACTCGTTTCTGGCACCTTCCCCGGTGGAGTTGTGCATGGGGTGTGTTTGGAACATTTTGTCACCAGCCGAGTCCAAAATTCAGCCGTTCCCCATCTCAGCCCAGAAAGCAGGTAGAACAAGTTTTGTGGTGCCTTTCTCTTGCCTACCGGGGTAGTGTAAAAAACTACCAACGGAACTCGTTTCTGGCACCTTCCTCGGTGGAGTTGTGCATGGGGTGTGTTTGGAACATTTTGTCACCAGCCAAGTCCAAAATTCAGCGATTCCCCATCTCAGCCCAGAAAGCAGGTACAACAAGTTTTGTGGTGCCTTTCTCTTGCCTACCCGGGGTAGTGTAAAAACTACCAACAGAACTCGTTTCTGGCACCTTCCCCGGTGGAGTTGTGCATGGGGTGTGTTTGGAACATTTTGTCACCAGCTGAGTCCAAAATTCAGGGATTCTCCATCTCAGCCCAGAAAGCAGGTAGAAAAACTTTTGTGGTGCCTTTCAGCTGCCTACCGGGGTAGTGTAAAAACTACCAAGAGAACTCGTTTCTGGCACCTTCCCCGGTGGAGTTGTGCATGGGGTGTTTTTGGAACATTTTGTCACCAGCCGAGTCCAAAATTCAGCCGTTCCCCATCTCAGCCCAGAAAGCAGGTAGAACAAGTTTTGTGGTGCCTTTCAGCTGCCTACCGGGGTAGTGTAAAAACTACCAACAGAACTCGTTTCTGGCACCTTCCCCGGTGGAGTTGTGCATGGGGTGTGTTTGGAACATTTTGTCACCAGCCGAGTCCAAAATTCAGCGATTCCCCATCTCAGCCCAGAAAGCAGGTAGAACAAGTTTTTGTGGTGCCTTTCAGCTGCCTACCGGGGTAGTGTAAAAAACTACCAACAGAACTCGTTTCTGGCACCTTCCCCGGTGGAGTTGTGCATGGGGTGTGTTTGGAACATTTTGTCACCAGCCGAGTCCAAAATTCAGCGATTCCCCATCTCAGCCCAGAAAGCAGGTACAACAAGTTTTGTGGTGCCTTTCAGCTGCCTACCGGGGTAGTGTAAAAACTACCAACAGAACTCGTTTCTGGCACCTTCCCCGGTGGAGTTGTGCATGGGGTGTGTTTGGAACATTTTGTCACCAGCCGAGTCCAAAATTCAGCCGTTCCCCATCTCAGCCCAGAAAGCAGGTAGAACAAGTTTTGTGGTGCCTTTCAGCTGCCTACCGGGGTAGTGTAAAAACTACCAACAGAACTCCTTTCTGGCACCTTCCCCGGTGGAGCTGTGCATGGGGTGTGTTTGGAACATTTTGTCACCAGCCGAGTCCAAAATTCAGCCGTTCCCCATCTCAGCCCAGAAAGCAGGTAGAACAAGTTTTCTGGTGCCTTTCAGCTGCCTACCGGGGGTAGTGTAAAAACTACCAACAGAACTCGTTTCTGGCACCTTCCCCGGTGGAGTTGTGCATGGGGTGTGTTTGGAACATTTTGTCACCAGCCGAGTCCAAAATTCAGCGATTCCCCATCTTAGCCCAGAAAGCAGGTAGAACAAGTTTTGTGGTGCCTTTCAGCTGCCTACCGGGGTAGTGTAAAAACTACCAACAGAACTCGTTTCTGGCACCTTCCCCGGTGGAGCTGTGCATGGGGTGTGTTGGAACATTTTGTCACCAGCCGAGTCCAAAATTCAGCGATTCCCCATCTCAGCCCAGAAAGCAGGTAGAACAAGTTTTGTGGTGCCTTTCAGCTGCCTACCCGGGGTAGTGTAAAAACTACCAACAGAACTCGTTTCTGGCACCTTCCCCCGGTGGAGTTGTGCATGGGGTGTGTTTGGAACATTTTGTCACCCAGCCGAGTCCAAAATTCAGCCGTTCCCCATCTCAGCCCAGAAAGCAGGTAGAACAAGTTTTGTGGTGCCTTTCAGCTGCCTACCGGGGTAGTGTAAAAACTACCAACAGAACTCGTTTCTGGCACCTTCCCCGGTGGAGTTGTGCATGGGGTGTGTTTGGAACATTTTGTCACCAGCCGAGTCCAAAAGTCAGCGATTCCCCATCTCAGCCCAGAAAGCAGGTAGAACAAGTTTTGTGGTGCCTTTCAGCTGCCTACCGGGGTAGTGTAAAAACTACCAACAGAACTCGTTTCTGGCACCCTTCCCCGGTGGAGTTGTGCATGGGGTGTGTTTGGAACATTTTGTCACCAGCCAAGTCCAAAATTCAGCGATTCCCCATCTCAGCCCAGAAAGCAGGTAGAACAAGTTTTGTGGTGCCTTTCAGCTGCCTACCGGGGTAGTGTAAAAACTACCAACAGAACTCGTTTCTGGCACCTTCCCCGGTGGAGTTGTGCATGGGGTGTGTTTGGAACATTTTGTCACCAGCCGAGTCGAAAATTCAGCGATTCCCCATCTCAGCCCAGAAAGCAGGTAGAACAAGTTTTGTGGTGCCTTTCTCTTGCCTACCGGGGTAGTGTAAAAACTACCAACAGAACTCGTTTCTGGCACCTTCCCCCGGTGGAGTTGTGCATGGCGTGTGTTTGGAACATTTTTTTCACCAGCCGAGTCCAAAATTCAGCGATTCCCCATCTCAGCCCAGAAAGCAGGTAGAACAAGTTTTGTGGTGCCTTTCTCTTGCCTACCGGGGTACTGTAAAAACTACCAACGGAACTCGTTTCTGGCACCTTCCCCGGTGGAGTTGTGCATGGGTGTGTTTGGAACATTATGTCACCAGCCGAGTCCAAAATTCAGCGATTCCCCATCTCAGCCCAGAAAGCAGGTAGAACAAGTTTTGTGGTGCCTTTCAGCTGCCTACCCGGGTAGTGTAAAAACTACCAACGGAACTCGTTTCTGGCACCTTCCCCGGTGGAGTTGTGCATGGGGTGTGTTTGGAACATTTTGTCACCAGCCGAGTCCAAAATTCAGCCGTTCCCCATCTCAGCCCAGAAAGCAGGTAGAACAAGTTTGTGGTGCCTTTCTCTTGCCTACCGGGGTAGTGTAAAAACTACCAACGGAACTCGTTTCTGGCACCTTCCTCGGTGGAGTTGTGCATGGGGTGTGTTTGGAACATTTTGTCACCAGCCGAGTCCAAAATTCAGCGATTCCCCATCTCAGCCCAGAAAGCAGGTACAACAAGTTTTGTGGTGCCTTTCTCTTGCCTACCGGGGTAGTGTAAAAACTACCAACAGAACTCGTTTCTGGCACCTTCCCCGGTGGAGTTGTGCATGGGGTGTGTTTGGAACATTTTGTCACCAGCCGAGTCCAAAATTCAGGGATTCTCCATCTCAGCCCAGAAAGCAGGTAGAAAAACTTTTGTGGTGCCTTTCAGCTGCCTACCGGGGTAGTGTAAAAACTACCAAGAGAACTCGTTTCTGGCACCTTCCCCGGTGGAGTTGTGCATGGGGTGTTTTTGGAACATTTTGTCACCAGCCGAGTCCAAAATTCAGCCGTTCCCCATCTCAGCCCAGAAAGCAGGTACAACAAGTTTTGTGGTGCCTTTCAGCTGCCTACCGGGGTAGTGTAAAAAACTACCAACAGAACTCGTTTCTGGCACCTTCCCCGGTGGAGTTGTGCATGGGGTGTGTTTGGAACATTTTGTCACCAGCCGAGTCCAAAATTCAGCGATTCCCCATCTCAGCCCAGAAAGCAGGTAGAACAAGTTTTGTGGTGCCTTTCAGCTGCCTACCGGGGTAGTGTAAAAACTACCAACAGAACTCGTTTCTGGCACCTTCCCCGGTGGAGTTGTGCATGGGGTGTTTTGGAACATTTTGTCACCAGCCGAGTCCAAAATTCAGCGATTCCCCATCTCAGCCCAGAAAGCAGGTAGAACAAGTTTTGTGGTGCCTTT